>NC_091492.1:18279821-18579821 GCF_947461875.1 Haliaeetus albicilla
GGCTATTTTGTATGATTAACACCAATTGATTGATGTTGACATAGACACAATGAGATTCCAAAGCCCCAGGGTTTGTAGTTAAGAATATTGTTGCAACAGATACTGCTTTACATTCGGTGTTGAAAATATTTTTGCAACAGTCATACTCTGCTGGAGAAGATTAGGTTAAGGTTATCTTCATGTACAAATGATATCTGAACTGTAAATTTCAGTTGCCATTATTTTTAGCTACACAGCAAAGCCATTTGTATCTTGATCCTGTAACTGCTTGAAATAGTCTCAGTAATATTAGGTACCAAAGTTTTCCAAATGAAAGAGAATTATTACTCAGTGCCTACTGCAGACTATACTACAAATAGTTCAATAAAAATCCATCAAGTCACAAAGTAGTTAGGCATGTAAAGTAACACTGTATTTGTATGGAATTCAACTTTATATACTGAAATTTTCTAGTTAAAAGTTAAAATTAACAATATCATAATAAAAGTAATATCCCAATTGTTCTTTGCCAGAGCCTTTTCTTCTTATCTTTCACTAAAATGGCATTTTTCTGTTGCTTATATGAAATTGTTTCATACTGTTTGGCAAAGTCTATATTATTTGCGTACAGATAAATTTTAATAAGCTTTATGTATTTAAGTGGGAATGTCAGACTCGACAGAAATATTTCCCTAGGTAACTCTGTAATTCAAAGAAAGAAAAGCCAGTATGGTTTCAAAATTGGAGTACCTAGGTGAGCATTCAAAGATGAGATTCTTCAAAGAGCAAACAGAACACACTGGAGTTCAGAAATGTCAAAAAAATTTTTTTTACTTCTTTCTTTTCAAGTTCATAACTCTATTAAAAATATTTCCCTATATGGAAATATTTTGACAATTTTTGATTGTAAAGTTAAATCACTTGAAGTAATAAATCATATTCAAAAGATTAGCCTTCTGGATTCAGTGTTAGAACTTCAAGTCAATATTCTAATTTATTATGGAGATAGCTTATATTTTTCCAAACAAATTATATAATTAATCAAACTGAAAAGCAGGTGTGTCCTATTGTAAAAATACCCATCATAGAGAACAATTTCCATTGCTGTCAAGCCTTTTCAATATTTGATGAAGTAATTTTACCCACTCCTTTCAAAAGACATTTCCTTTTATTATGTATCCTAAGACACTTTAACTAAAAACCCAAATCTGAATATTTCAATAAGGTTGTTTTATTATTCAGTAGATTCATGGAAATTTTACTAGGATGACAGAGAAAATTCCACACCATTCTGTCTCCACTAATACAGGTACACGGCTTCAGCTGGCAATATTACTGGGATTAGCATAGAATGATGAAATATTTAAAGGAAATTTTTTTTTCTAAAATCTAATAAATCAAATGACTGCCAAGTGTCATTAAAGTGATGGTCTTTGACTTGAATATGCTTTTCATATTCAAATTTGAAAAGAAAGAGATGAAAGCCTGGAAAGGTTACTCAGTTTCAACTAATAACCTCAAGCACTCTACATTCACATGCATAAAAAATGAAATTGGCTCTATTGTCTAATTTTACTTCAGAAACAACTCTTTTCTTCTTGCACTGAACAGATGTATTAGCATCTGTATTTAAAGTGATATGCTGAGTGGTATTGTTCGTCCCAAAGTATTTAGCAGCTATGTCAGACTAGTTTGTACACAGACAGTAGTTTATGATTCAAGTCCAAAAACAATATCCTGTATTATAAAGTATTCCTTTTACATATCTTAAAATTTGTTTGACATATTTAACACCTGTAATTGCATACTGTAGGCAAAGAATATTAGTTTTTCAAGGATAGCAGGGTAAATCCAGGTATTCTGCTCTCTAACTTATAAGGAAGCAAATAACTGAGTCATACTATTAGAAAACTGTAAGAAAAAATAATAAATTGTTTTACAGCTTAACAGTCAAGAATATTTTAATACCTGGTTTTATTAATATTAAACATGAATATAGCATATACAAAGGAGAACACAAACTGATTAAAGATATTTACAAATAAAAAATATAGAACTGCTTAAGAACATCATAGCTAGCATGTCATATTTCACCAATAATACAAAACTGCTCATATAATGTAGCCATGCTGAAAATATATGTAGCATCCAATGTACGATAGGAATTAATTTTTAAACAACTATTTATATGTCTACAATGCAGAGCGATGTATGTTATTTAAACCTTTTCCTAAGTTGTTTTTTTTTTAAGCCTTGGTCTCATTTATTAGGCACTATTCAAGTGAAAAATGGATAGTTTGTCATGACCAATTACTTCCCACAAATCATTCTACTTTGATGGGAATAAAATTAGTCTTTAAATTTAGTATTTAAAACAAAATATAATATGAAATTTCCTCTAACAGAGAGACTGGACACATGTATTAAAAAGAGAATACTAAATGCTTTCAAAGACTGTCTCTGGGAAACGGGTTCAGTGCTTTCATTTCAAGTGAGGAAAACAAAACATGGGCATGATACTTAGTCTATGTCAATATTCTGTCTTTACCATTTAATATTTAATATTGACTCTTTGAAATTAACACTACCCAGAGATTTGGAAGAATCATTGAACTCCTTCACAAGCTTTAGGATTAGGTTAAGTAAATGCATTGGACTTTACATCAGAATTTGAAGTCTCAACATAACTTTTATCATCTTTTTGATTTCTGAGATTAAAAAAAGCTTTTTTTAATTCCACAAAAAGTCCTCCATCTTCAAGAAGCTGTATATTCCATATTTCAATTTCCTTTTTGGTCACAATAAAATGCTAAGACTTTCATGTGAATAATAAAATTCCAGTTGACTCAAATGGTCCACGATAGTATCCCACAGAATTAGTGTTTTACAGAAAAAAGAGTTTGTGCTTTCTGCACACAACAGCAGCATTGAAAATGCCTTACTTCTAGGAACAATGTAAACAATGTTACTACTTTTTACATCCATGGTTTTAACTAATATATTGCTCTTGAAAAACTCCAAAAAAAGGAAACTTCTTAACTGTAAGATCAACTTGAATCCTATCTTTACCAATGCTCAAAAATATTCATGCTTTACTACTTAAGATTTTACGTATTTATTTCCACAGTCCACTTATTCCCTTCTATTTCAGGCAGAGAGCACATCAGATAAGCTATAAGCTATTGTCCAATAATCACAAGTAATCATCCATTTGCTATCAATACTTCAATCACTATCAATATCACTTGATTGACAAATACATTTATTGAATGAGAAATCATCCTCTTCTCTATCAGGTGCCAAATTCCTGTGATCATCCTATTAACAATGTCAGAACAGAGCTGCAAAGGGATGCTATCACAGGAATGTCAATCTAATTTAACTGTTCAGAGACACAAACATTACTCATTAAGTAATTATGATTAACAGGTCAACATCTTACATATACACATAAAAATGCATTACAAAAAATTATTCTAGTCCTTAACTGTATGCAGTGACTTTTCGTGTCAGGAACAACATCTTCTATTTTTAGGTTTTCCCCACAATGGTGTAGATGTGAGCATAGAAAGAGTGATAGGGAAATGCTCCCTGTTCCTTCTCGGAAGGGCTGGGACTCACAAAAGTGCATGCATTTTAGATTCTCCCTAAGACTTGGGGCAAAGAGATTTGTCTTTGTTCAACAGCTCTTTTGGAGTCAGATTTACATTGAGGAAGGGAAAGGCACATAGAATCTTCCCCCAGCATCAGTGGTTTTTGTCATGTGCTGGGAGGAGAATGCAATGGCACAAGGTTAGCACCATAATAAGGTTCAACGCAATCCCTTCAGCTCTGTCTAGAATTAAGAACACAGTAAACAAAAAATTGATTTGTGACAATGAGTACATCTCTGGTTGCTGCCGTTTTATCTAGTGCAGAGTCCAAATTCATCATTTTCAGAGCATGAATTCATCTTTAATGTCTTCAAAGGCATGAATAACTTGCTACAGCTTGAGACAATTCAATGATTAGATATTGCCTCTTCTATGCAAATCTGTAATATATTCATCAATACGTTGATTTTTTTTCAGAAAAGACAATTTCTAATTCAGTATAAAACATCAAACATTTTAGAAAATACTAAGTTCTTGAGGGATGTGAAGCTTTCCCACCACAACCATGACAACTATACACCTGAACTTAAGTGACATTTGCTCTTTGCTCATAATACAACTTTTGATTTCTTGAATAATATACTTTCTTCCCTTCAAATGGCTTGCCTCCACCACTCTTTCTGAAGAATAAACAAAAAATTGTTCAGTGTTTCTCCTGAAGTTGAATTGTTTTTAAAGATTTGGTTTTGTAACTTGCCTGTGGCACCACCTCAACTAATAGCTTTTAAAGATAAACTGTTTCTAGGGATCAATAAATACAAAAAAGCAGATATAACTGGAGCTGTTTGACTGGCAAGATACAAACTTCCTTAACTCCGAGTTGTATTTTCTCCCCAAGAAGTGGGGAAGGCTACATAAACAATATTGTTACAGTCCTGAACTAAGCTATACCCCTCTCTACAGCAGACTATTTCAAAGGAAGACTTCATTTTTTTATTGTTTGAACACTCACCATTGATCATAGCACCAGATAAAATAAAAAGCAAATACCAACTTCATCAAATCTCAAAGTCAGTTAGCTACATCAGTACCAACTAGTCACACAATTAAGTAATTCAAATGTTCTGTAAACTTACAATTACCTTTCATTTCAAAAGGCAGCATGATCCTTAAGTAAATAAGCATGAAAGACAGAAAATTTCTTAATAAAACGAGGTCTTACTCTTGACATTTTTGGTATGCTAATACACATCAACATTTAAGATACAGAAATAAGATGAAATAAGTAGCAGTATTATGCAAAAAACTAAACAAAGATAAATATAATAGGTTTTCTGCTTTTATATATATCTATGCATGTATTTTTCTAGATGTAGATCACAGACTTCTGGTTTGATTTAAAAATGAAATAAATTTTAAAAATCTGTATTTGAAAGTTAATCCATTTAGACCCCCCCCCCCCTTAATATAGGAAGAAAGCAGAAGTATCTGCATAGCCTTTTCATTTGTTAAGAGTGCATCTGTAATAAAAAAAAATAAAATCAAATTGCACATTTTAAATACAGCTGTTCTTTTTATTTAGAGCTTTAATACTTAACATTTGATACTGTCGTTCCCCACCTTGCTGCCGTTACAGTATTGTGTGGGGACAGTATAAACATGCAAAAATGACTGAAATTTGGTTCTCTCTCATATTACCCACAGCGTAAAAAAAATTATGCTTGGTGATATATATCACAGCTAATCAATACTCAAATTTATTTTCAAATACCATCCTTTGCTTTTTAGACCTCCAGTTGGAAGAATACTCCTTTCTACTTGTAAAGTCACCATAACTTACTGCCGTGTCAATAAGCTCTGATAAATACAGTCTTTCAAGTAAGCAACTAAGGAGCATTCATATTCATAACTACAAAAAATATTACCAGCTAGGTTAAAAATGGCTCCTGTTGATGCTTTTCCTGTGGGCTTATACACTCAGCCTTAAATCTGACTTTCTACTTAACTTAATATTCTGACTAATTAGTTTTATTTGTTACCTAAAAAGTAATGGGTTACCTAATGACTTAAGATTCTGTTGGTTTTGGATCATTTTAAAAGCTGGTGTTTGGGTTTTTTTTGGTATTATTTCTCCCTCTTCTTTCAGTTCTTCCATCAAGAAGAATGACTTGTAGTACATGCTTCTAATTATTACTTCGAAGTATATTTGACAAGCACTAGAAGTTGTAAATCCATCATTTCAGCATACTGCCTATTCAAGTTGCTATCATCTCAAACTTTATCAGTGGCAAGAGACAAAACGTAGGTCTTTCCTGGATTCTTCAAACTTTCTCTCTTTTACTTTAGTTCCTGTCTAATACTGACCATAATAGCAAACAATCACCTTAAAGATGGAGAATGGCAAATGCTCCTTTTAAATCTTAGATCCATCAGTAGTCTTTGAAAATACTGGCTACAAAGCTCTAGTAAGTTACCTTTATCTTACTCTGATAAGATAGTTCTGTTTCATAAATTTTATTTCTTTTTTTAATTAAATATGCTGGTGCAGCACTTTTATTTCTCCATTTTCTTATAGAAGAAAAGCACTAAGCAACTAAATTTAGATCTAGACAAGACTAAGAGAATACAAAGGATTAGTATTTCTGGCACAGTAGCATCAAGCCAACTTAGCAACACAGGGTAATACTAAAAACCTAAAATTTTAGTTCTCTAAATTTGGATTAGATATTCACAGAACAAGGCAGTTTAAGAAAAGCATTGAGCACTCAGAAATCTCCCTACAGTACACCAAAGGTACTCAAGTCCTGCAGAAAACAAATGTAAAGAAAAATCAAGACAGCCAAAATTTAAAATTGCAATAATGTCCAAATAATTTTCTTTCTTTCAATGAATGCAGATATCTCATAGGAGGAAATGCACTATTGAAATAATTGTACAAAAAAGGCACAATAAAAGGAAAAGTATTTATTGCTTTGCTATACATAAACTTTATGCTTTACACCTTCCCCACCTTTGCCCAAACATGTTTCATTGACCAGCAGAACCACAAGCAATTGGTATTGCCTTTTTAATGGTGTTTGAGAGATTTTCATGTCAAAATTAATTAGACCCTGAGATGTTAATTTACAGGAACTGATAATGACAGTTTTCAATAAACTGCTATTAGCGCAAGATAATGCACTCACAGTATCTGCAACAAAAAAAGAGACCAACACCACAGAACACACCAACAGAAAAAAACAAGACCACCACCAAATAACTAATTTTTGCCACTAATTGTCTTATGGGCACATTTTAAGACAACTTGGAAGCTGACAGTAGGAAATTTTATTGTGATAATTGAATGCTATATCATATCCTGTAAGGATAAAGTGTAGACATGGGTGTGAAAGGGAGGAGGGGACGGAAGAGAAAAGATTTTTTTTTTTTAGATTTTTTTTTTAAATATAAAGACCATGCCAAAGAAAATGCAAATTCCCAGTTTTGATGTCTATTTTGAGGATCTGAAACAAGGCTTTTAATCAATGTATTATACATCAAATTGATAATGTTAACTTCTGATTATTCAAATGTATGAAATATTCATAGAGAACTGTCCAAACTTTTACATTTCTCAGAGTTCTTTTCTCTATTAATTATCATGCCTGGAAGCTTTTTAGTAAAAGCAGCAGCCATCAGCCTGACTGAACCTGACAAGCTAGCAAGGCCCAATTACACTGGCACTCTGTGGCACTTTGATGTACTGGAAGCGAAAAGAGATAGGGGCAAATTGTATAGCACATTATGTTAATGACTTGATTTAATCCAGCCACTAAACTTTATGTAGCCTGTTAAAAAAGATGCTAACACTAATTACGCCACTTTGGAAAGGAAAGAAGGGGACAAGCATTTCATACCGACAAAGTGAAGCTCATAAATGTTGTAAATGAAATGAAACAAAATGAAGTAATCTATGATTAATTATACATCATAGACAAGAAGAAAAGAGAAAGAAGCAAGTGGTACAGCTAAGTACTGGAAAATCTGTTAGATACCCTTTAAGATCAACATATCTAAGAAATAACCATGAACTGTCTAATTTGCAACATGCAAAAAAGAAACAGTGTGATCTTAAATGGCTTAAACAGTTTGGCATACAACTCAGATTTATACGATAATTAGCATAACGATCTCTAAAAATCACAAGTTTTATTTACAGTGTTTGATTACCAGCAGGTTATTTATCTCAAAAGATAAAAGGCACTGATTCTTAATCTTAAAAAAAATACAAATTCAATAATGATTTTCACATGCTGTATTCTATAATTACCCCAAGATTTCAAATATACCAATGCCTAGTTTTAAAATGCAATTTGTATCAAACATGTTGCCTTAATAGTTTAGAGCTTTTGTTGTCTTATCTACCCTTCCGGAACACGCATTTTGTTACCAGATGAACAGATCAATGGAGAGAGGTACAAATTAATGAACCTGAAATGCATCTACACTCAAAATCCTCTCAGAAGTGTTCTCAAATAATTTTGATAAAATAAGATACAGGATGACTAGAAATGTATAGATCAACTGTATTATAGTTTGACTTAATGGTGATGAGTAGCAGTCATTTCAAGTTCTCAAAATTACAGGTGAAAAATTTTAACATTTTACATATAAACAATACAATTCTGTCTTCAAAGGTACCTTCTGTATCTTTCTGCAGCATATGTAAGTGATAGTATTTCTAAATGCCTTCTACAACTTAAAAAAAAAAAGGAGCAGTATTTCTCATATGAAGCATTGCTTCTTGTTGCTAGTTAACTTTGTAATATGTCACACAGCCTTGAAAAAAGGATTACAATAAAAATCATCAAACTAACTCTAGGTTATTACATTGCAGAACATTAAAAAAAATTAAGACTGATAGGATATGAAAGTACGCCCCTGGTCCCTTAAAAGAAGGCTAAGACAGACCAGAGAAGTATTAACTGTTAGAAGCATTATAATAAATTTTAAGTGCTAGTTTTATATTTTTTAAGACTGTTCATTCAATGTTAGATCTAAAAGCATGAAATATTTTTTTTTTAGAGAACTATACCATTGAAATACTGTTTAAAGTAGATTTTCCAAATTTGTATATGCTGTGTTATTTTGTATATATGACTTTAAGCTCATTAATTGCTGGTTTTAAGAACAAATCAAGATAATATCATTACTGTACATGGCCACAAATAATAATAGAAAAAGAAGTACATTGAAGTGATTGGATAGTGTACATGTTCAGTTCTAAAAACTGTTGGAAAGTCAGGAACAAAAAGAAATCTGTGTGGATGAACTAGAAAATATATGCAAGGTTTGCATGTTATTAACATGCTAGTACCTCAAGCTTATGCAATTGCCATTTCAACAACATTCAATCAAGTCAACATACTGGGATGAAACACAATGGGTAGCTAAGCATTGTGGTTTTACTACAGGCCTTGACAAGTGAAATTATCCTCCCCTTCCTCAGAAATCACTAGAAGAAGCAGAAAAGCACATTTTCCTACATAAAGGCAACAGGTAGGACTGAACAAGACGACTAAGTTCTTTAGACATCATGTTGCAATAGTTATCTTTCGTTAGGGAGATTTTGTGCAGGACTAAACTTCGGATTCAGATTGAAACTAATTAGAAATGTCTAATTCTAAGTGTGTATGACAATAATGGAGAAGATGACAACAAATTCCCCCATTAAAAATACACCTATAAATCACATGCACAATAGGGTCAGGTTAACTTTTTTTTCTGTGAAAAGTGTCTATTTGAACTGGAAAGAGGAAAACATACATTCGTTGAAAATACCTTAGAATCTGACCTTAGATATAGTAAAGCTACTCTTAGAGGACATTAGGCTTAAAATATTTTTCTTAGACTTACCAAATAATTGCCATAAATACTCTGACTCACCTGTTTAATATTCTTGCATACTGGGCTTGAAACAATACAGTCATCACTGTCAGTTACTATTGATTCAATGGAATCATCTTCTTGCCTATCATCTTGATCTGGGGGAAAAGAAAAAAAAAAAAAAGAAATCATTGTAGTTAAAAATCCCTATATTTGTAGTCCATCTGAGACTTGCTGAGAAACCTGATAGCAATATATTTGCTTTTCTAATAAATAAAGTGTAAGTACCAGGTAAACCTTCTCTTTGCAGAAGATTAACATTGGCAAATCAATGACCTTTAAAGTCATCTAAATTGTATTTTTTTCCAATTTGCTAAAAAAATAGTAATGTTTCCCAGATGAAAGTTGACGAGTGGAATGATGTAAGTCCTGTGATGAACTGAAGTATGAACAACAGTTACGTTTGCATAAGAATATGGCCTGAATTTGTGGATTTCCTCTGACTACGTTTAACACCATGTACATTTAAAGAAGAATGTACTTTTTTTTCTTTTTTTGGTAAAAATTAGTTCTGTATGCAGGTGGATTATTTTCTAAAGCATTCAGGTCTTTTTTCTCTAGAGCAATTTACTTAAAAACACAACAGGGATTCAACATCATGTTTTTCCAGTTTTTCTAATTAATTCTTATGCAGAAGCTGCAAACAACTGAACATAAAATTTTAGCATCCTGCTTGTGCTTTTACTTTAAACTTGGTATCATGGACTTGGTTTATTTCAATGATAAACAGTTCAAGCTTGGAGGTGGAACAGGATGACCCAGCTTTTATAATCTTTAAATAAATCTGCCTCTAACAACTTTATGTCACAGATGTGATAAGGCATACTACCCCTCTCCCTGTCTGAAAGGATTTCCGATATCAGCACTGGCTGTTATCTGCAGACAAAAGGAGCGTATTCATTAAAATAGTCTTTAGAACAGCATAGTTCTGAGGGAGAATATAAAGACATTTAAAATAGAAGCCAGGTTTCCTTTAATATTTTATGAATCTAGGTCAGATACCAGATTTTTGCATTCAATTACAATACAGTTTCCATTTGGGAAGAAAATAACACCACCATTTCTACCACCCAGCTTCAGCTATAAAGTACACCAGAATATCATTTCTGTCATGAAGCTTCTCATAATGAGGCAGCTCCCACTGCTAGTAAGAAATGCTTAAGAAAATGGAAAGAGACATAGGTTTATTAAGAAAATACAGTTACTTATTCATAAAAATGAATTCTACCTTCTGGTTCCAATTCTTCAGTAATTTCTGTCTCATCTCCAGAGGTAACTGAGCTTTGGTCAGCCAACTGCCCCTCTGACAGATGTGAGAGGTCTTCTTTTTCCTGTTGAATTTCTTCAGCCATCTGCTTCACCTCATCATCTGCTAGCCTTTCTTGTTTAAATTCATGTACCACAGGCTATATAAAAATAGATAAACTTACAGTCTTTATAACACTCCTTGAATAGTAAAAGTTAATAATGTTCAAAACTTGAAGAGTTATGGCTCACATTCATTATGCATAGCCTTTAAACAATTATACTGCTTATGCAGTGCAGGAAACAATGAGAAGTTGTCAACTGCAGTAACAAATAATTGATACAGTAGAAAGACAATTCTCTAATGATATGTATTTGTGAAAATGTAAGTATTATAATAATTTGGTACCTGTCAACATATATACAGCCTGTTAGATTTCCATTTATATTTCACCTCTTTCAGTTCTACAAGACTCAGCTTAAAAAAAAAAACAAACAAAACAAACCACCACCACTTTACTCAGTTGGCAATTTTATAACTTAAATTATACAATATTTTCTGTTTCAAAAGCAAACTAAAATCACATAAAAGAGAATAGGCTTTGCTACAAAATACAAGCATGTTATCTAAGGTAAAATATCTTCAGTGCATAACTTTGAAGTAATCTTATTCCCTTCTTTCTCTTTGAGTACAATTACACGGAGTAATACCTCATCAATGAATATAACATTACAGACATGGCATCTTCCATGGAAACTTGCTGGAGACCTATGCATTATTTATTATCCAACAATTCTCCTCTAGGACTGAATTTTCCAGAGAGGCACTAATGCCTCATCTCCCACCCTCAGAAACCATGAGGTAACTTTCAGCTGTCCACAGAACATCTGGGTTTTCCAAAACTGGACCTGAAGAGTTATTTCTAACACATTTGGAGCCACACAAAACAAAGCAATGTTAACAAACAATTAAGAGCCTTATTCTACAAATAAAGGTTATCCTTCAAGTTTTCGAGTCACAGAAAACTGACTTTATGTCTCTTATGCTCCTCTGTGGCATAGATGATGTCATAACCACTGTGTTTTAGACAATGTTGGACCATTCTTCTTAATTCCTTCAGTGACAGAGTTGCGCTTTGTGGATAAAATTTTCAGAGAGAGAATACTTTTTCATTATTCTACTTGACCAACACCACCTGTGATGGAAGTGAGACTTAACTTCTCAATCAAAGCCCCAGATAAGCTTTAAAGTAGAAAAGTGAAAGGAAGATAAGAGCCAGTGATTAAATGTTGTGTTACATCACTAGAAACCACAGTTTGCCAATCTGCCACAACTTACTTTCACAACCAATTGGACCATTACAAATTACAATATTTAATACTTTTCTTCTTCTTGGAATGCTATATATTTAAAAATATGCCAAAGTTACCCCATTTCTTCTTCATTTCCCCTCCCTATATAATAGAAATTTTTAGAGGGAAGACAAAATAAACTTCATCCAAACATTGAAGGAAATAAGTAGAGATATTCCTCCCTTTCTAATGGCCAAAAAAAGATTGTCATCACAAGAAATCACTTTTTTCATATTTCAGAGAAGTTTGAGATCTTACTTTACCATACTTTGATTTTTGATGCATGACTCTGAAGAAATAACATACACCTGGAATTCAAATGCAATTGTCCTGGTTTCATCTGGGATGTAGTTAACTGTCTTCCTAGTAGCTGGTACAGCGCTATGTTTTGAGTTCAGTATGTGAAGAATGTTGATAACACTGATGTTTTCAGTTGTTGCTCAGTAGTGTTTAGACTACAGTCAAGGATTTTTCAGCTTCTCATGCCCAGCCAGGGCACCTGACCCAAACTGGCCAACAGTGTATTCCATACCATGTGACGTCCCATCTAGTTTAGGAACTGGGAAGTGGGGGGGGGGCAGGGTTTTTTTTCGCCGCTTGGGGACTGGCTGGGTGTCGGTCGGCGGGTGGTGAGCGATTGCCCTGTGCATCATTTGTACATTTCAATCCTTTTATTACTACTGTTGTCATTTTATTAGTGTTATCATTATCATTATTAGTCTCTTCTTTTCTGTTCTATTAAATCGTTCTTATCTCAACCCAGGAGTTTTACTTCTTTTCCTGATTTTCTCCCCCATCCCACTGGGTGGGGGGGGAGTGAGTGAGCGGCTGCGTGGTGCTTAGTTGCTGGCTGGGGTTAAACCACGACAGCAATATATTATATAAAACCACAAAACCTGAATAATCATACCTCTGACACACTTGGAACTCTTGAAGCCTTCATCTTCTGTGCAAGTTCCATGTTATTTTCAACAACAGAGTTCTAAGTTATGGGTAAAATAAGGGGAAGCCTTTAATATACAGTAGACAATTAACATACAGAAGTAGGTATAAATTTACTGGTGGAGAAGCATTTGGACCCTCCTTTGTTTCCCTGCATTAGCATTACTGATTCTATCCTCTGCTATAGCTTCTACCTATGAGGCTGGACAACTCTTACAAATGGTTTGGTTGAGTCAAACCATTCATCCTATTATTTTAGCAAGTCTCCTTTTCTGAAAACAACTATTTGCTTTGGCATGTGTCACATTAATAACCAAGAACTAGATTCTCTGCTATTCAGAAAATGAACAGGAAAATGAAACAGACTGTTCCTATACCGTTTTAATCTGTTGAACTTGTAATTCTCTTGCATGGACGCTCTCTTGCCATTTCACCACAAGAGTTAGACATCAGAGAAGCCCCAGCTATTTCATTATTTACTTCTAACAGTACTTTTGTCTCTAGCCAGTCAGTGAGGCGTGGATTTTTAAAAGAGCTAGGGGACCTGCCCATCCAGTAACGAAGACTTCTGATGGAGACTGAGTAGCTGTCTCCCTTAGAAAATCCTAGTTGGTAAAAAATTGTTAACTTTGAGAAGTTACTGTTTGGGCAGCTGAAGATATGTTGCGTGTGTATATAAGGCTAACATTTCAGTTTTCCATACATAAGCTCTTAAAACATTTGATTTCACCAACATTTGGGGTTTTTTTATTTTGTTGTTTTTTTTTTTTTGTTCGTTTTTTGTTTGGTTGTTTTTTGTTGGTTTTTTTTTGTTTTTTTCTTGTTTTTTTTAAGTTAATAAATACAAGAGATCGACTTAATTCTTATTTCCAGTCTATACTGTATGGCTCAGAACAAAGTTTTAGTCATGGTAAACTAAAAAATAGCAGAACCACCTGTGAATTGAAAACTGATGTTAAAATTTCAAAAAATAAATCCAATCAAGGCATTTACAAATGGAAAAAAATGATCACAGCTAGTTTTTAATTAATTAATGCAACATTATTAACTAATAATAATACTCATAACCTTTTATAATTATCTGTTCAAGAACCTACCTTAACTTACTGGATTTAATTAAAAGAGTAAATACATCCTATTCTTAGTTCTCTGAAGCCAGATTATTTAAAATCAAATGAAAATTTACACCATACAGCAGGTATGTTAGTTAGTTCCATGCAGACTCTCCCAGAGTCTGGAAAGATGTACATGATAGTGCATCCCAAGTTCAGAAGTGTAATTGTTTTCACAGTGTGTGTAATCTCAGCTGATAAACCTTGTTTAAGAGGTGACTCTGAACTGTGTCAAATTGTGTATCTCATTAGCACAACACTTGGGATCTGTTTGGATCAAGCTGGTTTCTGTAGAGCCATTTATACGTCTGTGCAAGTGATACACTGTACAAAGACACTTCAGTTAATAGCCCAGAGAGCTGAGAAACAGTGCAGAGACAGTTCATTGGTCCTGTTAGAATCTGCCTTAAAGTCTATGAAATTTGAAGCTTGTAAACTGTGGAGGAAGCAATTCTGAGGGAGTCACACAAATATCCCTGTATTGTATCACCCACCTATACACAGTAGTATGCTATCATTCTTTGCCTGGGACATCCCAGTCTTGTGCTGCCAAAACAGAGTGTTCTCGATTATTAGTTCTACAAATTGTCCATACTGAGACATAAGTAGCCTTTCTTGCTTCAACATGCATGAGCTAAATACTTAAAACTTACTGCCTTCTGCATAGTAGTAAGATTCAGAAAAGACACTTTCTTGTCTGCCTGAGCGGCACGCTGCCTTGGTTTGGGTGTTGGTTTCTGTAAAAAAACAAATCTAGTTGAAGACCATTTATTGCCATATTTAACCATCTTATTTTACAGTAAATTTTGAGGGACCATAATTTTTCTCAAAGCTAAATCTAACTGCACTAAATTCAATTCTAAACAGGCAAGATGATATAGATTATGTTTGAATAAGCCATCCCCACAAATGGAGATATCTTTCAGAATTCAGGCACAAATGGGCACAAAACTCTACAGAATATCTATGGAATGCAATGTGAGTTCCAGGTGAGAAATAATTGTAGGACTGAAATCAGTGGTATCATGTATGTGGCAGAATGATTTATCATCATCATTTGTGGAGTGCTTGATTTCTTTTCTTGTTCTGTAGGCTTAGCATATCTTTGACACCTTTCCTCCTGCCACTCCCTTTGGAGAACTTCAACACAGAAACAGAAGAAAGACTGGTAATAGTTGCAAAATTAACAGAATGATCCAGAAATATTTCTGTCATGATGTTATAATACAAAAGAAAAAAAAAAAAGACAAAAAAAGAAGAAAAAGTGGTTTACTACTCTTCATGCTTTACTTTCTTGGTGAAGGAAGAAATTATCCTTCATTTCCACTGATTTTTAGACACACAAAAAAATCCTTACACTATTTTTAATTTATGAGTGATTTTTAATATGCTATTGGGTATCTTAGCACCATGCTCCAGGCATCAGAATAAGAAAGCATGTGGTGCAGATACACCTACATATCTGTACATATGGCTTGGGTCTGGCTGCTTGACAATTCTTTTGGCTCAAAGACACCCCAACTGAGTTATGTTTGAGTTTCTAAGAGACCACAGAAACAATAGCTGATTTAATGACTCTCATAAATTTCAACTGTAGCCCTGAAGTTGCACAGGCAAGTGACTACATTTTATGTGGGACACCTACATTGGAAAGAGAATTAATAAACACTAAATTTATAGGGAAGACATTTAATGTTTGTTATTTCTCCTACCTTTTCTCCCCACCCTTTTGCTAACCAGTTATCTACCATTATAAAAGACTTTAAAAAGTTTTGGACACAAGAAAGATTTCACTTCCCAAAAGAAGTCGAAGATGGTGGTTATATGAAGTATTTGTACTATGCATTATTTTGCAGTAAGAACAAATCCTGGTCATCAGGGAAGAACTAAATGACCTGCTGCAATAGGTCTTTTATATCTCTTAACTTCTGTGAGTTTGTTAAATTACTTACTGTCACTGATGAAGTAAAAGAAGGAGACAGAGCTGGAGTCTGTGTTTTTTCCTCTGCTAGTAATTTAGTTGCCATTGATTTCTCATTTTGAACGTAATTCACTAAGTCTGCAGCCATTGTTGATCCACTTGGTGCTCGGTAGACAAACTTCCATTTTAATTCAGCTGTGATGGTACCAGTGGCACATCTTTCAGAATCTGTTAGTTCAAAAGTACCTGAAAGCAAAATGCAAATCTTGTCTAAATTATCTTATTCTATACATACACAAGAAAATACAATGCAAAACTGAATGGGATTCAGGAATTAAGTAACTTAATAGTCTTCATTTCAGAAGCTAAATAGTGTCAAAATATTGTGTTTTATAGATCCAAGTATATCCAATATAACACTGTGGACATTCAAAAATACAGGATTTAGAAGGGACTGGATTACTGTGTTCATTCAAGATGTCCTGTAGGTTTCTCAGATAACCCAATACCAGATAACTAACTCTTATTGACATCTTTCAAAAGATCCAACTAAAACATTTCCATGTTTTACTAATACTAACTTTTGTTAAAGAAAATGTAAGGGTTTTAAAAAATCTGCGAGTTGCTAAATCTTTAACAAAGAAACACCCTAAATTCACTTGCACATTTTCTCCTATTATCCATTTATATGGGATAATTATAGAATTATATTTTAAAATTTTCATGAATCTCTTACAGTTGACAATGAAATAATCACTAAGCAGCTTTTATATTATAAACACCACAGTAAATTTGTAACTGACATCAACCTGTGGGGAGCAGTTGATGCATTGAAGGCAGGCCCGCTATTCACACAGTAGAAAAATGGGCTGATGGAAACCTCCCTCATGAAGATCAACAAAAGCAAATGCAAAGTCCTGCATTGGCCCAGGAATAGCCCCAAGCAGCAGTACAGGCTGGGGGCTGACTGGCCACAAGCAGCCTTCCAGAAAAGAGCTGGTCCTGTTCGACAAAAATAATATAAGAGAGCCAATCTGGCAGCAAAGAATGCCAACTGCACCCTGGCCTGTATTAGCAAGAATGCAGTCAAGCAGGTCCAGGGAAGTTTCACACTTTCTCTATTTGACACCTATGAGATGGCATCTGGAATACAGTGTTCAATTTTGGCCTCTCCAGCACAAGTAAGACATTGACATTCTGGAGCAGGTCCAGTGGAGGGCTACAAAGAGCTTTAGGGCATTGGAGCACAAGATATAGAAGAGGCTGAAAGAAGTGATTTGTTCAACCTTCAGAAGCAGAGGCTCAGACAGGATCTTATTGCCACCTAATAGGTGTGTGTGGAAAAGACAGAACCAGAGGTGCACAGCAGAAGGTGGACAGCCAATAGACACAAGTTGGAACATGGGAAATCCAAGCTCTGTAAGGAAAAGTTTTTATTATGAGGGTGATCAAACATTGGAACAGGTTGACCAGACAGGTACTAGATGATCTCTGTCCTTTGAGATATTCAAAATTTAACTTGGCAAAGTCCTGAGCAACTTGCTCTAACTGGGTCAGGAGGTTGGACTACATCATATCAGGACTTCCAGCTGACAATGACTCTAAGAGTCCAAGTGTAGCTCTTGATCTGTTTTGTTGTTTTTTTTCTGCTGAAGAGGCTGATTTCTCATATCAATTTATTATTCTAATTTATTATTATGATTATTTAAGTGTACATTAGCCAAAACTAGAAAAAGAAACTAATGAGAAAAAAAAAAATGAAGCCATGCAGAGAAAGAAACCATGTTTTAAATTAACATATCAGTCCTGAAAAAAAAGAAAAAGAAGCAACACCAGAAGAAAAGGGGGTAGGAAAAAGTATGCATATGCCAGGAAACATTTTTTTTTATCATTAGAACATAGAAAAGGACAAGTAAAAGAAGATATCAAATATTTTCAAGTTACTTTTGAACCAGAGAAAAACACCTGATTTTTTTTTTTTCAAGAGTTATTTCAAGACACCTACATGTTTTGTTTCACAGATATCTTGTCAGTTATGAAAGCAGCACATTTTGAGTCAGGTTTCAGCCAGCCTTTCCCACCTGATGTTAAGACTAACAAGGCCTTTCTACCTAATAATGAAAGATACTCATAATATAGTAGTGCGAGAAATATAACTGGTAAACCTGGTAGGCTTCTCAAGGCAAAAAATAGTGGTAAAAGACAAATGCAAACAGATTGCTAAAATGCTACAAAAAAGAAAGCATCAGTAATTAATTAGCAATTAAATTTAGTCAGTGCTAGAGTGACACATCATTCAAATTATAATTATTTATCACATCATAATTATTCCATACCTGGGCCAGTATAGAGAACAAAAAAGGATTTAAAAGCCTTTTCATTCTTTTTAGGACCATGATAAACGAATGTTGGAACACCAGGTTCCTTCGATTTAATTTTTTTTTTTTTTTTACTTGTGGATTTTAAAGAAAATATTTACTGCTTTCTCTTAAATCTCAGAAAAATGTCATGAGCAGAAAACAATCCTACTATTGCAATCCACCCTGTGAGGTACAGGCATCCTGTTCAGATTCACTGCAGTTGATAGATAATCATAAAACCAAACACCACTTTAAAATTTGAGTTAAAATGCAACAGTGCTGGAACATTCAGTTAGTACTGTCTTAGTAAACAAAAGAGATATTTGAAACTTTTCTCTCTCCCTTGGTCTTTTCTTTCTCTAATGTCTGAAGTTTAACGTTTATATTAAAAAACCATTCATCAGTTTCAAAACTCTGACACAGACTTTTCACTAGCTATGACTTAATTAACACTGAGATACAGAATTTCTTTCCAGGATTTCACTGAAGTTTAAAATTGTGTCAGAAAAGAACAGTAGATGAATGATAAGGGGGTTTAGAATCATAGAATCATTTAGGTTGGGAAAGATCTTCAAGATTGTTGAGTCCAACCGTAAACCTAACACTGCCAAGTCCACCACTAAACCATGTCCTGAAGTACCACATCTACATGTCTTTTAAATACCGCCAGGGATGGTGACTCCACCATTTCCCTAGGCAGCCTGTTCCAATGCTTGATAACCCTTTCAGTGAAGAAATTTTTCTTAATATCCAATCTAAACCTCCCCTGGAGCAACTTGAGGCCATTTCCTCTTGTCGTATGACGTTTCCAGTGGGCAGCTTTCCAGCCACTCTTCCCCAAGCCTGTAGGATTGCATGGGGTTGTTGTGAGCCAAGTGCAGGACCAGCACTTAGCCTTGTTGAATCTCATACAGTTGGCTTCAGCCCATCAATCCAGCCTGTCCAGATACCTCTGAAGAACCTTTCTTTAGTTTGGTTCTTAAAGAGATTTAAAGAGATACAAAATAGGAACTAAAGATTTTGTTAAGTTTAAAGAAGTCTAATTCTTACCTGAGATAGATCTGTCATGTGCTAAAGAAATAAGAGGCACACTGGCTTTCCCTACATAAGCACCTTCTTCCATTTCACCATCATCAAATACATAAAAGGTTAAGGATTGTGATTTTAGGTATCGGTCTAAATCTGCGTTCATTGGCACTTGGAAACACATATGGTCATCTATTTGTGGGTTGTTGCTGCTAGGAATGATGGGAGTATCATGGTCTGCAAAATCAAAGAACTTGTAGACAACGTAAGGATTTGGCTGGAGATGTTTTTTTCGGGATTGTAGATTGTTACAACATTTTATTGTAATGTGGAGTTCATTTAAATTGCCATCTGTTGAAGTGCTGACTTGGGCAGTTCTGAGTATCTGCTGCTTTAAATGAAAAAGAAGTTAAATTAAAAACATTAGAATTCTTATGCTGGTGAACTCTAAGAACTGTATAAATAGAACAAATAACTGATTTCAATGACACTCCAACTACTGTTTAATTTTATATGTCAAAATATTACTGGTTCTATAAATTCAATGACATCTCTCTTGGGTTGTTGGTATAAGGAAATAAGAGGTTAATCCATTCAGGTCTGTTATTGCTTGCTTTATTCTTCTAAAGTTTTATGATCTCCTTGTCATTTGATTATCTACAAAGCAGTGGAGATCACAGTTTTAAGAATGATTCATATCTAGTGCCACTTTAAACTTAAGGATTCTGATTGCGGCAACTATCCTGTATCAAGAAATGTTTATAACTGTAGTCCCTTTTATATATGTACTTTTTGATAATTAAAACTGCACTGCAGATCCCTCTGGTTTTTGTTTCCTCCAAAACCTTTACCTACATAAATAATTTACAAAAATTAGAAATGAGCATCTGAAGAGTAATAATAAATGTTTGAAGTAAATTAAAAAATTCAATGACATCACAAATTTTTTGAATTACCTACCAGCATGGCTTGTACATACTGTAGAACCCATAGTTAGCAAACTGGGAAATTAATTTTAATAAAAATTAAAGAACAAAGAAAACAAATAATATGACTATCTTAAGTGAGTAATCCCCATCAATATTGATCTCAAAAGGCTCTCCTTTTTTACTGTAATAAGTCACAGCTATTTTCATTAATTGTACATAATTATCTGGCTTGTCTTCTGGTATATAGGTAAACATGTATCAATTTGATTTTGTGTGATAAAATGTTAAATATTTTGATTAAATAATCCACACTGAAATAGTTCATGAGAAAACCAAACATGACAGTTTAAGTCCTTAATATGCAACCTTAAGACTACTATTTCTGGCTACATATAAAACTGGAAAAAAAGAATTATAGCAGTTTATGCACAGTTCATGTTTCCATGATTTCTGCCACTATACAGGACAGAAAATTTTATATGTATGTTTAACTAGTGAAAGCTTAAATTTTGGAATGCACAACTGAAGCTACTTTTGCAGCAGCAGACTGACAGAACCCTTAACATAATGTAACCATCTGCTATAGCTATATGACTTTTAGTTTCTGCTGTGAAACATTTCTCAAAACTGCGGTGTTTCAAACACCTCTGTAGAAGCTGTTCTTCATTTCTGCCATTTTTCCTATTTTATTTTCTCCTGTATGATCAGTATATTTCAGTTGCCATGTTTGAATTTGCAATTTTACAATAATTACAACAAAACGCTCTGTTCCACATGCCTTACCTTTCAACTGTGTTTGGATTGGTAACACAGCTAGAAATAACATAATCAAAAATAGAGAAAACTAAATAACAGATTTGGGCATTTAACAATGGCCAGATTTTGTGAGTTAGTTAAAAATACCTTTGATTCTTTTAAAAATCACATTTAAAGTGAATGTTATCAAACACAAAGTTATTCTGAAAATGCCTACACTGACCTTTAATAGAATTCATACACTTAACATACTTCTCAGATTACATCACGGAATCCATTGAGATTCTAGTATAAAATAAATTTACATTATGGAATAATATAAAACATTAAAGTTACTCCAGACTTACAGTAATTTAAACAGCTATAGATAAAACAATTGCCTGTTGGAAACTCTGAAGTATTTTAATTTATACATTTCAACCTGTTTTTTTTATTTCTTAAACAATTGTTAAAGATGCCTGAAAGTCCCTTCTTTTCCTGCTTGTGACCCTTATTTAAATGCGATTATACAGTGCATTATAGTATCAAAATTCTCTTTGTTATCCAGACAAAAAAACCCCAAACAACACAACCCCCCCCCCCTCGATCTCATAATACTCAAACTTTAAGAACTTTGATACCTTTCTGAACAACCACTTCACCTATTATACTGATCTGACACCCAGCTCGTTTAACATAGGTGAATACTGTACTAGAACAAAATGTTACCTAAATCTGGCACTTACAGGTTAAGAAAATAAAATATAATAATTTCAAAGATTCTAGTGCCAATTCAGTAAAAATAAATAACTGAAGTTGAAGACTTTGTCCCTTCAGCAAAGCTGTAATTCAACTGGTTCTTTACCTCTTTCTATGAAAAACACGTCATTCAACTGCTAAAGATGTTTTCCAGTTCAAGAACTTTTAACTGTGTTAACCTTGAACATATCAAGACTTGAAGTAAACTATTTCAACTGAAAAAGTAATTTTGAACAGTTTATTATATCAAAACTATGAAGTACAAACCCAAACATACCTGGGATGGTTGTTCACATTCCCTAAAATTGGATGTTATATACCCCAGGGCCTTTGACCTCTCTTTGTAGAGACTAATAGCTTGATCCATAGGAACTCGTAAGCTGATCCAGTATTCTACGATACCATAATTTTGAATGCTTCCTTTGATTCCTAAGGAATAAATACATATGGGATTGCATTAATTTTCTTTTCAGCATTAAAGTACTTCAGTCAAAAGCTAGGAAATGCCACAAATTAAAGATTAGTTATCTTGTGATTATGCATTATGACAGTGTTTGTGACATGAGATGTGCAATTCATGTTAGAAACAGAAATAACAACTCCTCTGGCTCTACGGGTATGAGCCAAAACATGACCATTTTTTCATAGGGTAATCTGCAATATTTACTGTCCAAGCTATAGAGTCAAGTCAAGTTCATTATTTTAATCTCTTTAAGGTAAATAAAACTTAGGACAGTTTTATATGTCAACAGTTGGAAATGTCTCAAAGTGGTATCCAGTTTAAATTACTGGCAAAAATACCACTTTATAATGGCTTATTAAACCAGATTTTTGACAGAAGTGAGCAGTTAGAGGTCTCCGAATATACTGATCTGATACATCTAAAAGAAAAAAGTAAGCAGCACAGAATATTAAGTACTTTTTAAAACAGGCTTGTCTGGGTTATCTTAAAATTATTTTAAATCAATGAATTAAATTAAAAGGAAAATAATGCACACAACCTAATCCAACTCCCCCCTAGATTATGCTACTGTATGAGATATTATTAACCATAATCACCATAATTTGCACCTTTTCGATGCCTTACGACTATCATATGAAGACCTCTGATTTACCAGTTTAAATTACAACCACCATTACCATTTCTTCCTTTATTTATAAGGAATGAGGCAACGTATTTGTGACATTTGGGCCAGATATAAAGCACTGATGTTTGATAGTCTTATAATGCAGAAATGTTTTTATTTTTAATGTATATTCTGCCAAACAGGGAAATTGCACATGCAAAAGTAAAATACTTTAATTTCATTTAAATATATTACAAGACTTCACTGAAGTTGAAGTAGGGCCCCCTTGTATCAATAACAGTCTCAGAAAATGAATGAAACTTGCATTAAACAACTAAAACACAACAATATATAAAATAATAAACCAAAACGAAAAATTCAGTCTTATTTTAAAATGTCTTCTCTACCGTATTCATAGAGAAATTCTAACACATGAATAGTACTACAATGCAATCAAGTACACTGTTCTACTAACTACTGTTCTTCATGGTTTTTTTGTATAATTCTGTTGAGTAAGGTGATACCATCTTTTATTAAAATTCCTTACATATGTAGTAGTAACACTTTGCAAGTAACCTTTATAGAAGACAAAGAATCACTTGCTATTTTTAGACAAGATTGTTACATACTTCTAACGTCACGTACTTCAGGATCTCTATATTAACACCATCTTTGTGCTCAGCCATTATGGGCAAAATTGCACCTGTGAAACCTTTCCCACAACTGTTGGTAGAATCACCAGAACATGCTGCACATCCAACATGAAATATGTTGTGTAAACCTTTTTTTTTTCCCTTTTGAAATAGTAATACATGAATTCATTGTTGGCCAAATACACATTACTTAGTTGTCACTTACAACACTGCATCAAACAGAATACATTTTGATATGTTAATTACCAACTAAATCCGCTGTGCTGTAGACCTTCCCATTGTTTTCCAAGATTTCATGGAACTTCAGTTGACATGCAGCAATTGTTTCATAATCTGTGCCATGTGCATGATGAACCTCAAGTGTGATACTGTTTTGCTGTATATAGTGCAAGAAGCAGTCGTCAGCCTGCACAAGATACTGAGAAGTGAAGTCATATGATGGGGTATGCCCATAAACTACTGGGGTTGTCTGAAGTTCAAAGTCATAGAATGCGTAAGTACAAAACGTTGCAGGTTCATGGTCACCAAAAGCATGCATAGCTCCAGAAGAGAAGATCACTTTGCTGATATGGATTTCAAAAAGGTTCTCTCCTCTTTCTAAATGTAAAGTTTCATCAAATTCATCCACTGGATCACCTGGCAACATTTCTGGTCTGGATTTATGTGGTTTTGTACCATAGACAATGTCTTTCAGTTGGGCTGCAACAAATAAAATAGAGCTACAATATGACCATCATGTTTAAAAACCAAATATAATTAAAGACTGAGTAGAAAGGAAAAAACATAATTCAATTATATTAACAATGTTACTTTTTTAAAGGCATTACCAAAAAAGAAATCACACATTTAAAATCATACATCTACTGCTCATTTAGCACACTGACAACAATCGCGAATCCCTACACAATGGAGCTGCTTCAATATACATATAGACACAGGCCCCTAAAAATTAATAACAGATTACAAGGGAGTTTAACAAAGCAAAAATACATATTGTTCTAGGGTTGAACTAAATTTGCCAGAGAAGGAAAGAATACATCTGACTTTTAAGCTCTGTAATATCTTGAGTAGACAGAACTATCAGCAAACACCTTTATGTGTTGCCTGGCCTCACAGGTGATAAATGGTGAGCAAATCAAAATACATGCTTACAGAATTAGGACATAAATTATCATGCAGTCCTTTAGTACAGGGGATGCAACTCCGAGACAAAGCATGAAAATTGTTATGACACTGGGGTTTGTAAGGTATCCTATTTCAGGCTTCCTATGCACCTTTTACACACTGAAGCCATTAAACCAGCATTTTAAATTCATCAGATTGAAATACTCCATAGGTATATTATACCATGTCTTTGGGATTTTTAGCAACACCAAAATGATTATGTAATGACAGGACAACAAAATAAAAGATTCACCATAAATGCAGGATTTATTTAAAAAAAAATAAAATTAAGTTTGGTAGTTTCTTATTCAGCAATAGCTGCAGCATTAACTGCTTTGTTGAATTTTGGTTGAGAACTTTACCATTTAAGTCAATGAAACAGAACACAGGTAATTTTCTATGAAAGAACTAACCTTTCTACTATTTTTAGGAGTGGAAAAGTGTTTCTACTGAAGAACAAATTTACAAAAATAATTTACAAGAGGTAAAAGGTAAAAAAAAAATTAGAGAAGAATATACTTAAAGATACCTTCTAGTTTTCTGATGCGTGCAGCTCTAATATCAAGAAGATGGACATACTGTTCCAGTTTTAACTCATAGTCTTTCTGTAGACTTTCCATCTTTTGTGTCACTGCTTCTACTTCAGTCTGAAAAAAATTTGCACAGAAAAAGGACTTTTGAGGCTTGTCTGAACTGGTGTTGCACATGTTTTGGCTACAAATTAAAATACAGTTAGATTTGAAGAAAGAACATTTAGAGTACACAAAAATAGAAGCAATCTTAAATTCAGCAATACAGCAATCAGTTCGAATTTCAGCAAAATCTAAAAACATTATTAAAAAAAACAGACTACCTATTCTTTCAGGACAATGTTCCTAATAGCTTCTTTAATGATTTTGTTATTTTAAACTGAGATTAATTAAATGAAAAGTCAAAATATGATCGCCAATAATCCAGCACAAGAGAGCAAAAGCAGAGTCTTGTGGAAAAGGAAGCTTATTTGCTAAGTACACTTACTATTTTTCCCGTGAGGACCTGATAAGAGCTCCGAGATAATCCCAAGAAGGCATGGTTTGAGGGCTCTGATCAAGGTGAGTTAGAAGACTAAAGTTATGTTACTTGGATCTCAAGCTTTTTAAACAATACTTTCAACAACAGCAAATCTCTTGTTAGGTTACCTATAAACAGACTGGCTTTGTTGCTCAATTTGCAAATCTTAATTATGACAAGTTCCAGTGCTACAAATGTTAAAATGTTATTATCAGGTTATTACCCACTGTGAGTATAGAGTTTAGTACCTGGTAATTTTTGTTAATTTTGTGCTGCACAATTAACATATTCCTTGTCTTTTCAAGTTCTTGCACTGTTTCTGCATGTGTTAATTGCAGCTCCCGCATGGAGTGTTCTAAATCTTTATGGATATCATCTTCTACTTTTTCCAAAAACATAAGGTCCCCATTCTTCTGCTGCTTTCGAACCTGGAGCAAATTTGAAAAATTACTAGAACAACGTTTTGCAAAATATTTGGATGTATTTGTGCCTGGTTAAATGTAACACTGCGATACAATTTTGGAACAACAATAAGACAGTAAGCATAACTTTGTCAATTTTGAGTTTGTGGTAACACAAAAAATAGGAATGAGGTAGTCCAGTAAGTGTCACAATTGTATTCAGTAATCTTGTGATTACCAGGAACCAATTACAATGTATGAGATATTCAGAAGCAATCACTCCTGTCTAACCAATGAAAATATAAATCCCTTAATATATTTGCCTTTTATATAATTAATAATCCTGCTTTAGTGAATGTACAAAACCTGAATTATTATTCTTAAGTCTACATTGCTTCTGTCATTATTAACAGGGGTTTAATTGTCATCTAGGTTGGGGGGGGAGGAGGCTTGCTTGTTTGTTTGTTTTTCTTCTTTCTTTTTTTCATTATCATTACAGAATTATCATTTGCATTTCAGTAGTGGAAAAAAGATTCTATTTACACTAAACAATTCCTCAAGAAAATAAAACCTAAGTCACTGGAACAGTGGAAACAATGCAAACTTTTTTTTTCTCACTGATTTCTCCCCCCACCCCCACTTCATTTTCAATTTCACTGTACACAATAAAATTACAACTTATGTGCAAGAGAAAAAATTGAAAATTTTCTATGTATTTTCATTTTTCCTGTTTTAATAAACAAAGAGAAGTTGCTAATTGTTGTTTCACATTTTAGAACTTCCATGCTTATAGTATGCTCCCAAAACTTACAGAATTAATAAACAAAAATGGTTTTTTAATAAAAATTATATGAAAAAAATGGTATGATAAGTCATTTAACTGAGAAAAAGTAAGTTTTTTTAAAAAAATTCTTGTGCATCGGGTTTAATTCACTTTTGATGTTATAATGAATTATCTACATAAATCTAGATTTCATCCTGGCAATTTTTTCTTCTTCCCTTCTGCTTCACTGTAACTGAAAAATGACAAAATATGAGCTTGAAGCATTAACTACTAAAAGATGCACAAATAATTCAGCCCTAGAAAATCCCAGGCATTGTGTAGAAGACATGTAACAGTCAATCAAGGGTTAAAAAAAAAGGAAAAAAAAAGGGCAAAATATATAGAATCATAGAATGGTTTGGGCTGGAAGGGACCTTAAAGATCATCTAGTTCCAACTCCCCATATGCTCCTTCTTTGTAAGTTACCTTTATAAGCAAGAGGGCTTCATTCAGTTCTGCCACATCAACACCACTTTCCTGAAACAGAAATACTTAATGAAAAGGTGTTATCAGATGTGAATGAATATTGAAGAAACACATTCAGAATTACAAGATGCATTCTCACTAGACATGACATTTTGCTTGATATAATGAATAAACACTATTTCTGTATTCTTTTACTTTCAAGAAGTATTTGCACCATGCATAAAACAGAATGGGGTTTTTTTTTTTTTTGCTCCTTTTCTAAACAGAAATAGAGTTTACCTTGGTCAAAAACTTCACGTGATTTTTCAGTTCATCTAGTTGTTGCTTATGTTCCAGGTAGCATAACTGCAGGTCTTTGTTCTCTTGCATGAGCTTTTCCTTTTGGTCTTAAGATAGAAAAAGAACAAAATATTCTACTTAATTCAACATAATTATAAAAAATTATAAACTTGCTTTTTTATATTAACTTATGCATGAACATTTAATTTTAAAATGTAGAAAGTAATTTATTTTGTATAGGGAAATCTTTGGTATTAACAAACAGAAAAAGAGGGATAGAAAACTACTCCTCTTTGACCTGATATAGATGTATGGATTAAAAAAAGCAAAACATTCTTACTTTCATTAAAAGGAAACCTACAGTGTCAAAAATCTACACTTTGTGTGTTTCTAAATAGAAGGATATGCCCAACTAAGTACAGCTTTCTGTTTTGGGGAGAGGGAGGGAAGAGGGGAATAGAGAGGATATAAAACTCTGTCAGTCTGAATGACTCAACACTGTTAAACTTATCAGTAAGAGGTTACACAGATTTTACACAAATACCTACTAATGCATAGCTACAGCCACAATGATTTCTCAAGCAGATGTGAGACAAAACTTAAGGATTAGGCAAAATAATTCAGTTTTAACAACATACCTTCTGTCACATGGAAAAGTTTTAAGAGCAAGCTTTTCTCAAAATCATTGAGGTTTCTAAGGACCAAAAGTAGTCTCTCACTCTCCTCCCCTGACCAAACTCCTTATTCTCTTGATAATAATATTTTTTCTTCTTCCATTTTTTTCCTGTTTTTTGAAAGTCCCAAAGTTATATTCTCATGCCATGTACTTAAATATTATGAATTTGTATTTTATGTCAGAACGATATAAATGTTAACTGTCAACCTGACATGCAAGTAATGGCCTTTGTAATTCCCATCTACACTCGTGGGATTTGATTGGTAAAACATTACATACTTTGCTGAGAATATATTCTACTGCTTTCAACAAAACAGTCCGCAATATCTTTTTAATGCTGGCATCTTTTCTATTGACCCTCAGGGCATGATGCACATCTTAGCTATTTTTACAGCATAGCTTTTCAGTTTAGAGGCTTGAACTCAACAGAAAACAGGTGGCTGAGATGCTAGTCTCAAGGGTTTTGAAATGTTTCAAAAATTGACATCAGGTTAGTTATAAATTTGCAGAGTTTATATATTAAATGACATCTTCACTGAAAATGAATCATCTGTAATGCCATTGCTCCCATACACAATTGCCTCATACACGTGTTGGGACTGCACAGGAGTCACTTTCAATTCAAACCCATAATCACCAATAAAGTTTTAATTCTCTGAAGTTATGAGGAAAACATAATGCATTTGTGCAATTGATAAGAAAATATAATTGAAATACAAAGGCCTAAAAATTAGAAAGGAAATAAGCGAACAATTAAAATAAGCCTTGTGAATGGGCAGAGAAGGCAGGCCTTCATAAAAGATGGTGAAACACTCATCAGCAATTGAGTCTTCTGGACTCTCCCAAATAACATCCAAAAGGCCTATATCTGTTGTGAGGTCTCCTACAGAGAAAAAGGGCCCCTCATGCTGATGTTATTTCTTTTCCGTACAGTATAAACTGAGATCTGAACTGGCACGTTTTCCAGGGATAAGGAGACAAAATATCCCTCCTCAAGTAGTTCTCACTATCATGAATTTTCTGGTAAGAGCAGCAGGCTCAGTCCACTCCTTCTCTAAGATGAACTCAGTGAAGTTTTTGTACACATTTTTAATATTCATTCACACTTGCTGCTTAAAAAGTTAACTTCAAAACTGTAAATGCTATCTAGAAGGAAAACTAGCTTTTGTTCAAACGGAGGCAATTTCTACAGCTTGTTGAACTAAAATGGGCCAATCTGTCAATAGCACAGCTCAGTCTACCTTAGCACTGTCCATGTTGCCTCTCCAGATTCTCAACAGGCTGTTTTTCTATGATCCCAACCAAAGATAAAAATGCAAGACATGCAGGGAAAGAGGCAGAAGGAAAAGGAATACTTCCACAATAGCCTTTATGGAACAGAAGTGACAGGAGGGTCCTGTCATTCAGTTTTCCCATATAACTAAACTGTTTTTCATCAGGAGCCACTCAAACTCTCTATTGGTTGTTTTCACTTATAACACTATCAGCACTGATTGGAGCACACTTAGATCAGGGTTGGTGCTGCATGCTGGCGGCTGCTTAGTTTGCTTCCCCTAATTTAACCCAAAAGCTGCAACTGAAGGGGAAGAAGAGCAGGGAGAGAAGAGGCGATTCTCGCACCATCGGTGACCACATCCCACAAGAACACATCATCACAACAACATGAGGGTTTTCAGTAGCAAGGCTATGACAGTAACAGCACAAGAAAGAGAGAAAAACACCATCCCAAAGGCTTTCGAAAACACTGCCACAGCAGCTTGCGTGAAAGGCTACAGAGCCATAAGTGGAAGCAGACTAACAGTTGCAGATAGCCCTGTGTTGATAAGGGCCTTAGAAGACACCTAAGGGACTGTGCAATAATAGTCTTCTCAGTTGTAATCAAAATACATATTGTGCCAATATAAGCAATCCCATTCAAAATCTGAACTTGCATGGGTGTCTTCCACATTAAATATTTGTATATATTCACAAAAAATGAAAATAATTAGAATCTTAATCAGCAAAAGCCTCCACATTTGTTAACCTCCTACATAAATTCACAGAAAGAGTTCTTATAGACCAACCAGTACCAACCAGGTAGCAGGGGAGGAGAAAAGAAAACCTTCACTGTCTTTCCCTGTAAATAAAAAGTACACGCTTCCAAGACAACTGAGACCCATTTTGCTTACTATCCCATAATCCACCTACCATCATGTACAAGAATATCTATCCTTCCCGTCTTCCTTGACAAACCCTCTATTTGTCTGGGTCCAACTTAGGGCAACAGGACTACCTTCTTTGTTAGCCCATGGAATAAAACCAGAACTGTATTTATGCTGATTTTTCTTGGTAGTTTTATGGACAGAAGAACAATATTTAGGGACTGAAATATAATTTTTACTCATATATTTCACATGTCAGCTTTTACTGACACAGAATAAATATTTGTCCATTAACACAACTGTCAATAAACTGCAGTTAGTAAATAGTGTACTCTGCGTAAAACAGTACTATAACTATGAACAACAAATGCAGCAAGGTATGAGGTTATATAATGAAAAATAAAAATTATTTAGACATAAATATTACCAAGTAAAGACATACACAGTAAGAATTTATGAGATAAGTGACACCAATCCTTACTGTAGTAATTGTTTCTACTTAGATTTCGTATTAGCTTATTTCAGCCTTTTGGGACTTGCATGAAACAACACTGTCAGGAAGAGAAAATGAACATGAACCAAACAGCTATTGTAATTTATGGCTGAGAGTCTGTGACACATTGAAAAGACAAGAAACACAAGAATAAATTACTAAAGGAAATGGGGTACAGGGAAAGCTGATAAAGCATCTGCAAATACCATATTCTAATAAAAAAAAAAAGTGCAAATGTAGTCACAATGTGAAGTAAGGTATTCTGTTTTCTGTATAAATGTATTTCTTTTAAGTATTACAAAACACATTATGAAGTTATGGACAGAAAAATACTACTAAAAAATTCAGTTCCAAATTACATGATCACAAACAAGAAATACTGAAGGAGGACATGGAAAAAGGCAAGATGACATTCATCTTCTGTAGCATTAAGAACTTTCAAGACTTCATTTATTTAACATCTTTCTTAGTCTTGGAAAATAAGTTTTGAAAAAAAGATTCATATGCTGTACTAAAGGGCAGATAAGACACTATTTCTACACTAGTTCCAGGCAGTAGGTTAAGACAAACAGTACTTCAGTTCTCCCGCTGAACTTAAAAAAGAGATGTGCAGCAAAGGCAGATACTCTGAAGTATGTGATTGAAGAAACTTATACTGCCTAAGTTTTGTCAAAGACAAGAAGCTGTAATCAAAACCTAGATACATAGGCCTTGAAGGGTATTACACCACCTACTCAAGCTGCAGCAAATTCAATGCAATAGAAATTGAAAGCATAGTAACCTGGTGATCCAGTTTAAGTGTACAACAAGCTATTAAGTGCCAATCTGGGGAAGAAAACTGTATTATTGTAAATGTACAAAGCTGTAAATAGAAATTAGTATGTACTAAAAATATAAAAACATTCTGAATTCACAAAGTTGAAAGACAGTTAACCATCTTCAAGGGCCTATATAGGCTTCATGTAACTTTGTGCAGTAAATGAAATTCAAATAGTGGTTTATAATTTGAGAGTCACTGTCAGATGGTCCTTTCTTCCATAAGAATTTTCAATGGAGAGGAAAGGAGATATACAGAATAAAAAGTAAATATTAACCCAACAGAAGAAGAATGAATGCAGCTGGAGTTGTATGATCCTCATTCAGCACATAACCTGTATTGGGTCAATTTTTGTACTTAATAGCTGGTCATAACTTAAGTATATTGTTCAAATGTACACTTAAAAGGCAGCTCTGAAATCACCAACAAACAGAAACTACATTTTTCTGGGCAATATACCTAACTCCAAACCAGGATAATCTTACATGATGAGAAAATGATAGTTATTTTAGAAATATACCTCTTTCTACTTTGATCTTGTCAAGGATTTCATTTTTGTCTGCTAAATCAGATTCGATAGCAGTCTCTAGTTTAGCAATTTGCAGTTTCAGTTGCTGTTCCTTTAATTTCCATTGCTGTTCATGGGTCATACTGAAGACACTGCAATAAAACATGTGGCATGTGAAAAACTTCTAGAAATCAGCTTCAACAGAAAATAATAAAGAAAAAAGCTTTTAGTGGCACAGAGACCACTGTCATCATGTCTTAGGAATTAAGTAAACATATGCTGGTCTGCTGCTGTTGAAACCAAGGCGCCTTTCTCAGGCTGTGGTTAAAAAACATGAAAGAGTTTGTGGGATGAGCAAAGGAACTGGCCTTAATTTAGAGCTCCAAAGTCAGAAAAATTGGCAGCATGCAATATTTGTGGGACTAGAAAAGGAATTCAGATGCATATCCCAGAGTAATCCACAACTCCAAACCTCAGCAACTGACAACTGACAAAACCATTCTTTCCGCATACAAAACCTCTTAATGTAGAGAACTGGGATCACCCACCTGATTTCTTTTAAATCTGTGAAACATGCAGAGCCTAAAGTCAGTTGCCCGTTCAAAGAAATGTTGACCACAAAGTGACAACAGTTTTCTCATACTGTAAAACAACAATTCTGATACTGATTAAGAAGCACATATAAAGTAATGTTTCTCCTACTTTAAGAAATAAAAAACAGAGCTGGGCAAAGAAATTAGAATAACTACTTTTGCCTGTAACACATTATTTACTTGTAAACTACCAATCTATGTGCAACAAGGATTGCATGGACACAGAATCAGAACTGCTGAAACCACAACAGAATGTGTAACTCAGATTGAAACAAAATTAAGTACATTATATAATTCACAGTATAATTCCCATTAGGTAAAAAGACAAAGCAATGCAATGTGCTTTCATATAATTTAGACAGTGAGTACTATGGTCTTCACGTTATTATTATTCAATACTTGCATTCTTATTAACTGGAAAAACGTCCTTCATCTTAAACTAATCATAAATCAGTTTATTCAATTTTGTATTCTGTGAGAAATCAGAAATTGTAGGGTTTTTTTAAACAAAAGAGTCAGTTCCTCAACTGTTCACTTTGGTGAAGCTCACCAGCTAAAAAAAGGGTTTTTTTATAGATAAATGTGTATAAAAAAAATATCTTCTGATATCTATCTATTTATCTATCTATCTCTCCCAGAGATCGATGTGACAAAAGCCTCAACCCAACAAACATAGAGGAGAAGAAAGAAATATCGCAGAAGGGACAGCCCACATAGCTTTGCAGGTTTTTCAGTCATGCTGACTGAAAGAAAACTGCCTGTTTTGATGGCTATGACTACATAAAGTGGTTCTGAGGACATATAAGTGCATTTGTATCTAATATATTTGAAGAATGACCTTAAGATTAAAGAAAAAAATATTATAGCATGAATTGTAGACTCTAAAGTATATGGATTCTTATATTTACATATAAATAAACATATATTTATATATAAACAAGAGTTTATATTCCTGATTTGTGATCTTCATAAAACCAGTTCTCTCTCTCTGTATTTTGTCTTTTTCTCATACTATATCTATCTCACCTATTTATACAGTTCTCTAGGCATATACCATCCTACAGTGTGATAGAGTCTTTTAGAAGCATTGCTTAAGTTCATGCATGCTGTAAGTCCTACAGTAATATATACTTCACTCTGCTATAATTTTGAAGATAATATACAGCAAATATAATGCACTGAACCCACAGTCATTTCCATAATACTGCATAGGTACAGAAGAGACACAGTATGTTCTATAATTCCTTAGACTTACCACTCTTCAAAGTTTTATTGGATCCCATAGGGAAAGAATAAATCTTAGCAAGAGAAGATATCAAATACCCTTAGCTTTCACACTTCTGAAAATGTTTTCAAGTTTTAATGACCATGATACCTAGTTATATGTGCATTTGTTACCTTTAGGTATAATTACTTCACATAAAGATGTAGCTACACATTATTTCAGTTTTTCAAAAGACTATGCTGGCAGAAAAATCAATAACAGTTACTATGATAGTAATTCAGAATTTAGATGTTTAAGTGAAGAACATTTCAGAAGACAGGTTTTATCCAAGTTTATATAATGCTAATGTTTAGGTCAGTTTGGATTGAGCCCACTTCTGTTGCTTTCTTCCTTTGAATTTTAAGATTATTTTTACTTGAATTCATGTGGAATTTCTTTCACATTTACTGTATTTCACTAGAGTTGGAGCCATCTGGGTAGCTATAAATGGTCAACCACATCTGGCACTGTTTCCTTTGGAGGGAGTTTAAGCATTGCTAGATTTGCATTACAAGGTCATATGAAAACAATTCCTCCAAACGTTTTATCCAAACGAATTGTTTTCTTGGATGCTGACTAAATAATAAGAGTCAACTGACAAATTCATGCTTGTTCTTTGCAAACTTTTCAGATCCAGTTCTGCAGTCTTGGCTTTGGCAAAATATCATCACCTTCAAATGAATTTCCAAAAAAATAACATTAGCAAAGAATGGGTTTATGCCTCTTTTCCTATCTGGCACCTGTGGACACTGGCCTATTCACTGCTAGCAACAGGTAAGCTGTACTGAAGTTGCATTGTTCAAATGGGCAACAGAAAAAGCTGGTCATAAAACACTAGTTATAATTAAATGATCCATTTCCCTTTCTAATTTCTTGTTACCTATATAGTAACATAGAATTATGAAACATGAATCAAAGTTTAAATGGGAGTATATGAACAGACACATCATTTTAGGTAAAAGAAAAGCCATATTGTATATTACTGTGTTATGAGAGAACCATATTTAGATTTATCTAGTTAAACATCTTTTTAAGTTATGCCACTATGATTTAAATAGAACAGAAAATTTCAAGCCAAGATTATAAGCTGATTTGTTAGTAAGAGTTATTTCTCTGCATAATGATAGAGGAGAAAACAAATCATAATCAGAAATATTTATAACATTGTCAGACTTTGGAGGAATCTACAACAATGAACTTAAGTGAGACAACTGACCAACTGTCCCTACACAAAAGTCTAAATATTGTGATTATACAACTGTTACATCTCATGTAAAAAAAAAAAATGTTTTAAGCTATTTGCACTCACCATTTTTTACTACTATAAATTTTAATTTCACTATAGAAAGTACAAAAGGTATAATAAATATTGTAAGAATACCATAGACAACATTTGATATCACTCACATTGCATTTAGTCATTGGCACTTTTTTTGACAGACATCACACTGACAAACCAAACAAACTTTAAGAGGAGAAATAATTTTGATTGCAGAAAAGACTTCAAGCATTTTACCTACTTTCAGAGGCAGTTATTAGTTCTAGGACACTTGTCTTATTTTCTAACCCTCTTCAGTGTAAAACACCACATGGTTTCACAATAAAAGGAAAACTCCATCTGAAGGTCATTTTTTCCTTTAATATGCTTGTGGCAATTGACTATAATCACTTCTTTTCTGTACCAGAGAATTTCTGAATCATATCTGGCAATGTATTTTCATTTTCATTTTAAGCACTGCTGATATAATTTATACAACTTACATGAGCCTATACAAAAACTTCAGGCAGAACCAGTACAAGTGAAATGGTAGCCATTACCAAAAAAACCCAACCACTCCTCAAAAATAAACGTTGGAGAAGCTGTCAAATATCAGACTTTACACAGGTCCACTGAGAAGTGCTGGAAGAACTTACAAAAGGTTCAAACACCCCTTTTCCCAAAACAAAACAAAAATAAACCCAAAGGAATATATGTCTACCTAGATGTATTATTCTTTCAACAATAACCCTAAAAAAAGAAATTATTAGAAATTCAAGTAAGAAGTGTTTGCGTCGATGTTCAAAATAAAGTGACTTTACTTATTTTTTTAATTAGATTTTTTAAAAGAAGTAATCTACTATTTCGAGAGTATTAGAACAAGTATGGAAGCTGCTCCATTTCAACAGAACAGATGAAATACAGACAGAACACCATAAAAGTTTCCATATACACTTACTGATATGACAAACTGTAGCATGAATATACTTACACTTGTACACAAACACACAGTATGCATATGCACATTCAAGCACACAGTATAAAAAGACCTATTAAAGAGGACAGGGATCAATTTTTTTATATACAGAAACCATAACTTACCTGTTATACAGTTTATCATAGTTTTCCCTCAAGAGTTCCTTCTCTGTTTCTAGATCATTTATTCTTTCCTGTAACTAAAATGAAGAAGGAAGTTTCAAGCAATGCACGGCACAGAAGGAAATTACAATGAATGTGTAGAGACAATTTGTTAACAATTTGTAGGCATTGTCAGGCTTTCATTTGTTCTTTTTATACAATAGTCTCCTAGAAGCTTCAAAATAACACTTGTTTTCATCACATGGATTTACAGTTGGCCCAGACAGCCTTTTTCATGTATACGAAGTATTTTTTATTGACCTTATAGAAACAAGTCCTTGCTTTCAAAATACTCACTAAAGCAGGATATGGTTTTAAAGGTATGAGATGCTTTAACCCAGAAGATATATCCCATGTGCATTACAATAGTTTAAATGTTTGGAGGAAATATCTATGAGGTAACCTTGGTTCATGTAAAATACACTCAAAACAGGTAAACCAGGTGGTAAAACTAAAGTCACTACAAAATGTAAGAAAAATAACTTTGTAAACTCTTACTACTCAGATGTTGAAGAGAACGAGGAATAAAAGACTTGATTTTTAGCCCTATATCTGGGTGACTGTTGGTGATGACTCGAATCTCTGAGAGCCACTAGACAAAGAAATAGAAGTGACTGATTTGAACGCCTGAGTAAAATGTAATACTACAGTGTACTGTAATTAAACCAGGTTGAAATATTACTAAAAAACTAGCAATATGTGATCAATAAAACAAGTATTATGATTTTTTTTCCGGCTAACAGACCAGTTGTTTAGTGTCAGAATTGACATGAAATCCTATGCTTTAACCTCAAATATTGTCCAAACAGTGGTGCAGTGATTATGTGCATGGGGACCAGGTATGCTTCATGATTCTATGAAATGCAAGCAGCAGCCACAGGTTTTTCTTTTTAATGGGACTGAAGTATATATATTACCAGGTCAGTCTTCCAAATGTGTTTGAAAGGTCTATTCACATCTCCGCAATTAAAAGGTATCCCATTGCTGTGGTGCATTCCTCCCCCCGGGCTGCTCTACAGTCTCAGGAATTCCCATTAGGCCCTGGCCTTTGTGTAATGATTTGGGCAGTTAAGCATCCCTTGACTGTACCAGGAACTCCTGCATGGCTAAGGTGGGGAGTGGCACTGACTGCACCAAGAATTCCTGTTGCCTGGCTGAGGCAGGGAATGAGAGTAGGAATAATTAGTCATCCCCGGACAGCCTTGGAACATCCCTTACCTGGATCATAGCTCAAGTGAAATGGTACCAGTGTTACTGGAGTTCCAGTAATTTGCTGATGAATAAAGCCAATCGTCTTGCGAACCTATAAACAGTGGTCCTAAGTCAGGCCCTTTGAGCTCTCCTGGACTGCAGTGGGCTGTGACCAGCATCTCCCTCTGAGGGGGACGCCTCAGAGCTTGCAAACTCTCCAGTTTGTGAAAATCAGAGGAGCATCACTGAAAGCTGACAACAGGACCTGGTTTGATACCCTTCACTCCTTGAGGCTCAACCCTTCGGCCACTGAGAAAATGCCAAGACATTTGACATGAATATTTCACTGAACTCGAGGGGAATTTTTAACAGGTATACCTTTCTTTGTATATGTATATCTTAGTGTCTGTGAGCACACGTGTGTGAATTGACCCAGGTATCCTATAGCAAGTATAGTATAAATATTGCCCTCTCGAATCTATAACTAAGTCACTGTTGTGATTGTAGTAAATTCTATTGAATCACTTTGTAAATGTTAAAGTGATCAAATTCTGATAAAGCTTCTCAATTCACCTCAAACTGTGAGTGAACCTCACTGCTGCTACACACATAATCCCTTTAGACGTAAACCATTAACCGAGCCTGGGACTAGGAGTGGATCCAGCTGCACCTCAGCTCAATCAGGAGTTTAGAAAGCAAGGGGGGGTCTTCTCTGAACATCATGACTGAAAGCAAGAGGCCTTCTCTGAACATCATGACTGACCGGGAGGGTCTTCCTTACCTTTTTGTATTCCTTCCATTACACATAAACCATTGCCCAAGTCTGGGACTAGGAGTGGATCCAGCTGCACCTAAGCTGCATCAGGAGTTTAGAAAGCAAGAGGGGGTCTTCTCTGAACCTCGTGACTCAAGGGAGGGTCTCCCCTACCTTTTTACATCTCCAGTCTTTGTGCAAATCATAAAAAGTCAATTCTAACTTGATTTTTCTTTGTATACCTCATCCATGTATTAAGTAATGAGTGAACCTTGCCATCAAACTTTGTGAAGTGACACTTTTATAAATTCCTATTAAATCACTTTTTGCTAATACCTTTGACGGTGATTCTTTAAGAGGTCCAAATTACTCATTCGCAACACCCATCGTTAACTTTTCCCTTAACTATGTGTACTGCCTAAAGGAGATTCTAGCTCTCTTGAACACAATCTCACCTCCTCTGTCCTTTGGTTTGAAATAGTTACTGATTGCAATTCTTTTTCAAGATGGAGGCACTTTAACCGCTCCTCTTTAAGCTGTAGATTCAGTTCATCACCTTTTGCTATTAAAGCATCATGGCTGGTCTTCAAGTTCTTTTGGTTCTATGAAAAGGAAGGAAGGAAAATCCAGGAAAAAAAAAAAAAATCACAATAAAATGTTACAGTGGTCTCTCACAGTACTATTTAATATATATTCTCAGTGTGGTCAACAGGAGACACTCTTGAACTAAGTAATTTTCATAATGCATGGCGAGGAGAAGGTGGCATTCTTGTTGCTCTCACAAACATTAAACCCTCAGTTCAGTCATGATGAAAATGACCAAGAAATACATCTGTTAAGCAATTAAAAGATTTTGCTGTGGTTACAGTGGTTAGACATGTGGACCAAAACCACTGCAGTAGCAAGCAAAAATGAATGTTGACCACAGTTATGTTAATCACAGAGCTTGCCACAGCTCTGTTAACCCTTAACTGTAAATATATAATTGTTTCATAATCCTAATGCACTCAATTCTATTTCCTTACTAGCATTAATTTAACAAGGGACCTATGATTTCTTTTACATTTTAATTTACTTCAATGGATTGTATTAAGGCACATTTAACCAATTTTAATATTAAATGGAGGATGCCGATAGAACCTCTATTTCCAGAATATTAAAGTTATACTGCCTACATTCCACAAGGCTTTAATAAAGCCTCATTCATTAAGAATTTCAATGTAAATCACATTCAAAGTATGACTCAGAACAAAACAGCCCAAAAGCCAATCTCCTGTTTAATAAAATGATTATATGAAAATTTATATCAAATACATGTATGAGTATAGATAACATTTAATGATTGTACACAGAAAAAAGTTAGCTTCATTTTTTCCGTATAATATTCCTACAAAGTAGTTAAATGAAGAAGCTGAATGTGAATCCTGTACAAATTGTTTAGGTTTATATGCTGTCTGAATAACCTAGAAACAAACAAAACACACACAGAAAACCCAATCACCAACCTCATCTTCAGCCTTTCATATCTCCTTTCTCAGTAAGAAAAATATCATGGAGAATAAATAATATTAGTAGTCAGTCTTATTTCAGAAAAATAATCAAGTATATTACTCGTCAACTTTTAAAAATGTCTTTAGTGCTCCTCTTGCTCTGTCCTATATCTGTGAACTGTATTTCAATAACTTCAAAAAATGACACCTTAAAAATAATTCTTTTACAGTCTTTTCATTTCTCTCCAAATTCCTTTCCTTCCTCCTCAAAATCAGAATCCTTACAGTCTCTAACCCTTCCAACTGCCCAAGTGAACTCATCTTTTCTTCCCCATCTCTCAGCTTCAATTTTTTCCTGAAGTTCTTTTCCATTTCAATAACTTGTCACTTCGACCCACGACATATAAAGAAAAAAAACCCAAACCCCACCTTTGCAAAGCTGCCTTTCATAGACAATTTCACATCTCTTTCCTTAATTTCTAAAACAGTTGAAAACAAATTCAACAATCACATTCATACTACTGAAACATCTTATTAAAACCACTAAAAATATCCTCCTGAAAAATTTCCTTTCTTCACCATCATTCTAATCCTTCAGTGACCATTTTGGATTAACTTTTCTCATTAAATTTAAGGGGACCATGACTTCGCCCTCATTATTATTATTTATTTTTCACCAAAATGCATTCTTTACCTGGATATTCTTCTTTATCTGAGTGTTCTGTCAGCGCTTTTTTTCTCTTATGCACAAACTGTTTTCTACTCTGCTCTCCTTAAAGTATCCCAAGACTCGGGTCATGGCAACAATTGTGATGATGATTTTAGTTTAATATTTCTCATCTGGAATTTTGTTTCTTTTAGAAACTTACCTCGATATTGTTGTCAATTAGAAATAACTCATTTAAAGAAAATCGATATATGCCTCCTAGAAATATTGCACAAATGAACATAAACTCTCTCAATTACAGTTGTGAAATTGTTGTACCAATTGTTCAAGAGAATTAATTCTTTATAAAGTATTTTAAATTGTACTTGGACAGGTTAGCATATTTCATATTACAAATCATGAAATCCTGAATGTTCAGTCTGTAATTAAAGCAAATAAATATACCAATGAGATCAAATATATAATCCAAACAGTTTCAGCGTCCTTTGTTCTTCCAAGCGGATTGCACAATTCCTTCATTCAACTGGCTACATTAAAACTCTATCAACAAAACTGTCCTGTAAATGTTTGGTAGCAAGCTCAACTACAGTATCATTAGATAGAGCAGGATTATAGGCTCTTATCATTCTGTGGTTTCACATTTTGGGCTGACTCAAGTTTAAAGCTGAACATGGAGGAATTACACAGGTTTCAACTGGTAGAAGCTGAAAGTAAATGATAGTGAAGTCAATAGGCAAAAAAATCATCAAGATAAACATAAACACTGCTCTGCTGATAAGTACATGCCGTCTAAACTAGAAATTTTGGATTTTACAGTTATTCACATTTAGTAGATGCATGTTTCAAACATTCAAATGATGGCAAATGGGAAAACCATTGTATCCATTATCTTGTTAAAAAAAAAAAAAAGAGACTGAAAACACACTCGTCCTTTTCAAAAACGCAGCTTTCACTGGGAATATTAGAAACAATGTCTTCAAATACCAGTGTGAATCCTAGGCATGTGTTTCTATTCAGCTGCTGCCAAGAAAGAGGCGTAAGTACTTGACGTTTGCTGTAAATTACCAAAAAGTCACATATGATTTAAAATGGAACAGTTTACTTATCGCTTTCTACTTAAGAACACAAAAAGCCATGTGAAACCTGTCTCCCCTGGAATTTACATTCTACATAGCTCACCCTGTGAAAAATTCGATTTGAGCTACTAACAGAAGAGCTGCTTTGGCAAAGAAGATACAGGTATTACACTGAAGGGAGGGGAGGGAAGCAAAGCAAAGCAAAACATAGAAGCAGAAGAACATGGGGCAAAAGGAATGGAACAAAAGTCTAATGGCACAACTGTTATTTAGCATACTAAAATAACAAGAAGCAGGCAGCAGTAGGAGTTTACAAGGCTATCTAGTGCTTTCACCTCATAAGGCTAGGGTACTTTATAGAGCTCTATTGCATGTAGGATTCCTACTCACAGGAACTCTCCCATTTCTAAGTTATAATCATACTACCCCTGTCTGTATGCATATGGAGTTCTCCAAATATATATAGGAAGAAGCAGAAGAATGCTCTATAACTAAAACCTATACGGAATCAACTATGCACAGTTGCATGTTCTGGTGATATTTTCACAAAACTGCTCTTTTTATAAAGAAAATTTATTACTTACAGTGGCCCTCTAAAATAATTTCCATGAACTTATGAACACAAGCCCTAACGTCAGAACTCTGAACAGCCAAACCTCCCCAACTTTATCAAAGACTGGTAAAGCGAGGGGGGTTTGGTACCCTTTCTTTGGTAAATCAGTACATTCAAGTCAAAGACCTCTCTTTAAATGATCAGGAATCTCTTTCGATAGCCAGACAACTCAGTTCATTCTCCACAATCTGACTGGGATGGCCTTGCAGATAAAATCTTTAAGACCTGCTAGACCCTTCTGGGGAAAAAAAAAAAAAAAAAAAATTCAAGACTAAAAAAATGCTACACATTTGGAGTAGCTTGAGTACAATGTATTATGCGGTTCATTTTCATGTACCCAGCATTGATTCAGAGTCAAGAACTGTGTGTATTTATTTTCCATTTATGCATGCTCATGTGACAAGAGTAAAGGAATGTTACTGACCAAATTGCAATTACCTCTTGAAGCTGGAGAAATTTTCCTTCCATTGCTGAAAGAGCATTGCTTTTCTCAACCAGCTGTTTACGGACCTTGATCATTTCCACGTTGTCCCGAATGTTTAGCCTTCAAAATTATATTAAAAAGAAATGCATCATGAGCTTAAAGATACAAAATGAATTATCTTATTTTGTTGTGAAAAGTTGAAATCCTTTGCCCATCAGCTTTCTACAACACATTTGGGAGAAGATTTAGTGTGTAATACCCAAATTAATTTCTTGTTCTATAATCCACATTACAGAATTTAGGTAAATAAACATTCTACCACACGATGACATTGCAGCTTCAATCAATACATATGCATCTTTGTTCATTGTATCAAACTATATATGACAGGAAGAGAAAACAATCCTATACCTAAAGAGATTATTTTCCATTCACCACTTTTCCACCCTCCAAAGTATTTGGTGCCAGTACATTACTGTTTTACGGAGTTTCCTCTTAGAGTTTAAACCTATCAAATACTGCTAAGTGACTTAGCAATTTATACTGTAACACCTTAAGGCTGGTGTTCAAACAAGCTGCAGGTGTGTCCTAACTACATGAAAATCACTTAATAACGATGTAGATGTTCTATATTGTCACAATTCTAAGATTAATTTGAGAACATACTGTTTAATAGAAAGGATATCTAAAATAATTAAAAATCTAAATAAACATTTACTTATATGTTTTCCCTTACTTCAAATAGTGAAACTAAATCCCATTATTTTCACAGCTTCTTCAAGTACGGGGAGAGAAATCAATTCTGATTTGTATTAATATAAAAGATGATAAAAGCAGAATACATCTTTAGCATTTGAAAAGGTAATTTCTCTTCCAATATTTATCTATTTTAGACATATTGGACGAATTGTCACAATGCCATGCTGGAGCAAGAAAATGGACTACAAAGCTTACACATCTGTAAACCAGCTGAGTACGTGAAATACTTTCCTTTTATTCTGTAAAATATCAAATCCTATTGTGTTTTGGCATTGCCCAGTTAATTGTCCTTACACAGAAAATAAACACTCACAAACCCGAGATTTTCCCCAAGCAACAGCCCTAACACAATGCTAAAACTATCATGTGTCTAAAACATGTTAGCTACATAAATTAAAGTTGTGGTGAGTATAGAGAGCAGCACTGTCTCATGCTTGCTATTTAAAAGCTAATGTAGTGGCACGTTTTTATTAATCTTGTTCCACACATCAAACAAAAGGCTCTGATGCCTTCAAAGGCATTTTCTTTTTTTTTTTCCCCCCTTCTTTTTTAAGCAGGGGGCTTTTTTTTTTTTTTTTTTTAAGCAGGGGGCTCTTTTTTTTTCTTTTTTTCTTTTTAAGTAGAAAAAGGAGCAGATGATAGTGAAATTTATGATGTACAGATGTAAACCCCATGGCTCCTGACAATCAACATTAACTATTTTTTCAACAGTGAATGAAACAGCATTTGATTTAAACAGGTTTGGGGTACTGATATTATGAAGTAAATTATTCAAATTTGGAAGTAAAAAATTACTTTTTTATTGGGATCATTTCAATCCTTACAATTGTAAGAGTATTTACCTCATGAAATGTCTAGCTACAGAAAGCACGTACAATTAATTTATTAGTGCATTACATTGATCACAATCTCAGCTCTCATTATAGGCTAGAGCAACGAAATTATTTCTCTACAGTACTTCTACAGTATTTTATTTATTTAAATAAAATATATCTAAGAAATGTCCAATGCATCCAGGTACATGGCAAGGAGCTTGCTGTTGAAGAACAAAGTAATTTCAGATTTTGTGGGCAAGGCAAAGTTAATTGAGGAAGATTCTGTCAGGAAGATTCATTTTTCTATAAATAAAGTCACAAAACAGTAGAGTAGAACAGAAATTGATTATCTACACAGCTTTGGTCCTCCCAGGTAGTTGATGTATTCTGCTCCCAGAACATCTGCCCAGGTATTCTGATATAACTTAAAAATAAGAGTTATATACAGATTTGATATAAAAGTCAGTGCTACCTTTCACTTAAATAGATATATTTTGCTGGAAGAGTAACAAAATAATGTATAATAAAGCTGTACTAAGATAGCTCATTCAATATTTTCTCTATTGCCAAAAAAGCCAAAAGCCACAGAACCTGAAGACATGGAAGTAGACCTGGAGAGCAGAAGTTCGAAAAATAAAAGGAACTAATATCCCTTTTGAGGCAGTAACCAGAATTAATGGGCATACTGATTTAGCTCTAGCACGCCTTCTACCACAAGTGCAGAAATGAGGAACATGAACTCTATCCTTCCATTCTAAACCTCATCTTAAAGCTGTATTTAAAAGTCTGAAATTGGAAATGAAGTTAGGAGAAAGTGACTCTTTAAAAAGCTAAGAATTATGTTTGGGGTTAATGTCTGAAATACACCAAAGAGACAATCTATTTTCCAGACCTCTTATCGTTTGGATTAAAAGCATATAGAGTGGGGTCCCAGTAACAGGCTGGGGACCAGCTGTGTGGGAATGGGGGACTGATAGCAACCTACACCAGAAGGAAATGATTAAAGAAAGGATCTTGACCTGCACTATACAAATTTATGCCAGTAAATCCCAGATGGCTAAGATAATAAAATTGAGGTCTAATTAAACCACATCCCTTGCATCTTGTCTTTGCTTCCATACGAGCAGGACATGGATACAATACTGAGACTACTCTTAGAGAGTCCTGACTATTTTATCAACTGGACCAGTAGCTCGCAAACGTTCTCCATTCACATTCACAACAAGAAAAACAAGCAAGTAAAAAAATATCACCACCATACTTCTCAGGATCACTTACGCTCTGCCTGGCAAAACAAACAAAAGGTTTCTAGGCTAATAGTTCTCAATCACAAATGCATCAATGGCCAAGATATATACATAGACTCCCAAGCACAGAAGTAAAGAATAGAACATCAATGTGCAATACTCTTCTCATTTTACAATGCTTAGGAACTAACAGGATTATATGTTGATATACATTACGTTCTTTCCTTTACCTCTTATTTCTTACAGGAAGTCAAATACAAAGGGGGTAAAAACCCCAACAGTGTTTACCTTCTAGTAGCACCTTTATATTGTAATTGATAGTATATTTGCACTAAGCAAAACATTAGCATTGCATCAACAGATCTAGCATCTAAGTTTTTAAGATTATTTAAATACCAATATAAAATTCTGTATTTGTTTGCCTGGCTAAAGAGCTACCTAAAAATGAAAAAAAAGTCATGATCTTTAGGGAAACTGGTTAAATATGAAAAATCAGATATGGAAATGCAAATATAAGGGTTTTTTTTTATATTAGACATGATTTAGCAAATTCATATACATGCTGTAGTCTCTCAAAACCCTTTAAATAACGCATTGTGACTAACACATTCCACATTTTATTCTAGGTCTGCAATGCTATAATGCAAACACAGAAGTCATGAATGTGTCAGATATGATACTCCTGTCCAAAAATCCACACATTTAATAGCTTTAATTCCAAAATCATGTTGCTGCAAAAAATGCCAGAGGAATTAAAAACTGACTGGCAAATAAGTTTTTGCATTAAAAAAACCAACCAAACAAATGCAGAAATGTGCAAATGCCAAATACCTGTTTCACAAATGCATTTTGGGGTGGCTTTAAAAATGTTTTTGGAAAGTACCAAGAGCAATTAAGTTATTTGAAGCTAGCTGCTTGCAAAATGTGATTGTTTAGACAATGTTTTAACTTGCGCACTGTGTATTATAGACATCAAACCATGAGGTTATTATGGTTTTGGCCATCTTTAAATTAAAAACAGTCAAGCTAAATGCAGTTAAATTTTGTACTTAAGAAAACATGTTTAGTCTAACAAGCCACAGGCCAAATTTCTCCCTTAAGTCAGAATTAAATATTCCTGAAACAATCCCCAAACAATCTCTACTGAAATATTGAAAAGAAACATTGATTGCAGCCATGTTACAATAATCATGTGAAGGAGTACACTGCATATGAACTCAGCTCTGTTATGTAGCTCTTAGGTTATTATACAGAAACTGTAGTGAAATTGCAAAGGCAGCTTTAAAATATTACTGGATTTCTTGCGGGCATAGGACTCAAGATAACTAGTTATCTCCCTCCCTTACTGCTGATGGATCAATGATTATTAACTGTGGGTGCTTCACTACTTGGAAACTACAGTTATTTCAATCACAAGAATTTCTTAATCATGGAGCAGAATAAAGAATGTCTTCCTAAAGGTTGAAAGTAACCTAATTTTGTTAACACCAGGCTGAGATCAAATGGTACTACAACATGAAGATTAGTGGAAGCATATTTATTATGTCCTTTTGGCACCATACTGTTCCTAAAGAAGTTCAACACATTAACTGTCTTTGGGTAGTAATGTAACTAGATGAAAGCCAACTGTATTCTTACAAAACACAAGAAAAAGCTGCTAATTGTACCAAAATTCAAAGATATAAACTACAAAGATGCAATAAGATGATCTTATCAGTCACCCAAATTTCCAATTTTACCTCCAATATGCCATATTGAGAGCCTCTTCTCTGCTGATGCAAAGATTAAAAATAAGAATTACATAGAACCTATAAATCTATTTGTGTAATAAAACAACTAATACAAACTGTTCTGGATAGCAGTTACAAGACTCCCAAGAAAGCAAGCTAATGAAAATCTCCTAAAGATAGTATGTATAGGTACTTATGGTTACAGTTGAACCTGGAGAGAATAGTATCCCTCTGAGTTCTGGCTCTGGTTCATTCAGCATAAAAAAACCCGTAACTTGAAAAACATGGGGATTAACAGCCTTTCATAAAGTATTCTAGTGGCAAAATTATAGAACACACACTATTCTAGATATGGACATTTTTCAATTTCTCTCCCATTGTCTTCAGCCAAACACTGTAACTCTTAAATACTTAAGGTATTTTTCATCATTTCAAACAAGAAATAGACTATAAAGGAAATACTTCCAGAACTTCGAACATGAATTCACAGGCAGTAACTTAGGTCAAGTATCACAGATTGTATACAAGTAATTTTATAAACATAATAAGGATCTGCACTACTTTTTATAGCCTGACTTTATTTAAGGATTTTTTCGCTGAATTTGAAGTGTATCTTTACTTTAAAACTCCTTAAAAATGTCACAGAAATATGGTAGCTGACATTGAATTTAGATGTTATGTTCAGTTAATGTGTGCTGTACTTAAAGAACAGTATTCATCTACAGAAGAATGAAGCACAGAAGTTTTGAGATTTGTATCAGATTATTTTCAAACAATGAAAAAAATCTTTAAAATATTTTCTGAATTCACCGTAGGCATAGACTGAGAAATTATAACAACAACAACTTCTTTAACCTATTTAAACTATATAATGGAAATTCTGAATAGGGGAGACTTATGACTTTGTGAATAATTTAATAGCAAACATCATGATGTTTATGTAGCACCACTGATACACAAAGAATGCTCGCACATAATAATAGGGTCCCTGCCTTGAAAGGCTGTTAAAGAACTGACCACGTATTTCTGATCCAAGTAGAACTTTCATTGAAATCAAATGAGTAAGGAATGCAGGATCGTGCCATGTTGGATCCTTAATACAACTAAAAGTAACAGGCTGAAACTGAAACAGTCAAAAGAGGGAATATATATACAAAGTTATATAATTTTGCATATATTTTTGCAAAAATGAAAGAAGAAAGAGAAAGATGAAACTAATAGAGGTTTTATTGTGAAACACATTCCGCAAGCATGTTTGTCTGACTGTTTTACGGCACAGCTATACCATATCCCTTCAAAAATTTGCTAATCTATCAATACAGGGCCATTACTTTTCTACTATTTGTAGACTCCAAATTATCAAGGAGTATTAATGAACAATAAATTACCCACTATGAACCTCTATCTAAAATTTTCTAAGAATTATATTGAAGAAACAATAAATGATTAAAATTTAATGAGTTGAACTTCAATTGAATCTGAATCAGCTGGAAATGAATTCTCTAAAATGGTAATTATGAACTTCTTTGTTTATTTCTGCAAAAACATGGTAACTTATTATCATAACAATCTCCTTGCTTAGAATTATCCATGGCTATTTGGGAAAACATTTTATGACTTAGTTTCAAAGGGGAAAAAAATGAATAAAGCACATATTTCTTAACAGAACAATTAATTTTTACAGCTTTATATAAGCCTTATGACATAGCTCTTCTAATGCTTCCACCATGGAGATTTCCATTTTTCACAATACCTTTGGCTTGCTGTTTCTTGCTCTTTCAGCCGCAGGATGGATTCTTCAATTTCCTTTTCTTTCCTTTTTAGCTGACTCACAAGTATCTCTCTAGCATGTTCTAGTTCCTCAATGTGTTCCCTTTGGGACTCAATCACAGTCTCCCTGCAAGTACAAGCATCTTACATTCCAAAACCAGGCAAGTATTTAATAAAAGAAAAAATTAAATGAATACTCAAGAGAACAAAAATTTCAAAAATGTTCAGTAAAATTTGTATTTCTTGATGACATGCATCACAACAGACATTTAAGAGTTAACTTACCATGAAAATAATTAGAGCTCACCACAAGAAAAGATGTGAATAGTACAATAAATAGATAAAGAATTCAAACGCATTATCAAACACAACACAAACTCCTAAACTAAATGTTTATGTGGACTGAATAATGTTTAGCAGAACCTAGCTGAAAACAGTGTTCATTGTTTATTATACTGCATATTAAACGTATCCTCCCTCTAATCCATTACTATTAAGTGTTTTCTGAAAAAGAAAACACCATTACTAGCTATAAAAAAACATGAGGTCTTCAATGGATGGAGCAGTGAAAGTGATTTTTCAGCTTTTATTCTGAGTTAGGTAACTTTACGCATACACACACAAGATTCAGATGATGTGTCTTTAACAGTGGAATTTATCCACTAAATGCAATTAAAAAAAGAAAGGCAGAAAACTATACAGATCAGAGTCCGAATATTGTTAGTAGGCCACAACTTTGCAATTTCAATTTTCTTGACAAGTTAATCTCAGGTATCTTTTCCAATAACATTTCTTCTAATAAGAATAATCAGCAACTCATCTACAATTTTTTCCACTCTAAAGCTTTCGATGCATAAGCTACAGTTCTTCATTACTTCGTATACCTATCATAGACTTAAAAATACCTTGAGTTTTTTGGCCATGTGTTTGCTTTTGTACCTGAGTGCACCATTTTGAGCGACGGTGGTTATTTTTTCCACCTTTGTGAGAACTGAAATCTCTGAAAAAAATGTTATTTGAATGTTTTCTGCATTATAACACAATGGTTTTGATCAGTCTTAGGAGAAAAGCTATTGTGAGAACCAAGATTCATGGCAGTCTTAATGAATAGCTCTTAATTTTCCTAGTCTTCAAAAGCGATAGGTATAGCCCTTTCTAGGCCCATCACTACAAAATTACTGAAGATTTTTTTTTAGCAACAACATTCTATTATAATGCAAATTATTTTTTTTAAAAAACTGTAACCGTTTAGCAAGGGTTAGATTCAGACAGGATGCTAGCAAGAGTGCAATCTAAATGTTGTTAAATAATTAAAATTTATTTATTAAAATCATTTATAGGAATATTTCTGTAAAATTATTTCCTACAATCCCACTAAATCTTTATGTTTAAAAAACTTCAAGCACAAAATACATAACTGCACATTAATTAATATATATGTATACTTAGCTTGCCCATTTATTGAAAATTTAGAATTTATGGATATTTATGTAGTAAATCTGATTTAGGTAAATAATTTGGAAAGAAACACAAATACTGAAAGTAGCTTTTAGAAAACCAGGTATCTAAAAAGCTAACACGTTCCAATATACTTTGAAGAAAAAAAAATATTCTAATCAGACCTCAATATCTTTAAATTAGATGTCAACTACCTTTTCTCCACCCTACATAACACCTCTCCATTCTCATGCAGTCTCTACATTAAGGATGTTATCAAGAGTTTCCTGAGCTTCAATTTCAGTTAAAATGTGCAATTGGACTACAAACCAACTTTCAAAATGCAGAAGTGAATCAAAATCATTTTATGTTACTATCCCATACTGCACTTTTTGCAACTTATCCATAAAATCTGACCACCTCTAGAAATGAAGCTTAAATGCATCAGCGTAACACTTTCAATACAGTCACCACTTGCACGGGTTATCCTGCACATTTTAGGAGTCATGTTGGTAATAATTTTGCAGCCAAGGTTTTTTCTGCTTTTGTCAGTTTTGTCCAATAGTAAGCTAGGCAGCATTGCATCTTAGCAAAATGCGAGGCTCACCAGTGGAGATCAGTTTTAACTTCCAGCCAAATTCTTATGTACCTACATTCTGCATTCTAAATCTCTGATCCTGTATTTTCCTTATCATAAAACTCTTCTGCACTGTTACCAATGTTACTGTTGTCAGATCCAAGAACTTCACTTTATTTTCTGAAGTGAAAACTTCAGAATTTTTTTTTCTTTCAAGAAAACCACAAGTTTTAACAATTATAATGACAGAAATTAAGAAATATGAAAATCATACAAATTTCTTATTTCAGCCTTTGGATCCTCAAGCAGATTCTGTCCATGTATTGGGAGCACAAGGTTAGGTGATCTTGCTTCTAAATCCTGAAATCTCATTCCTGAAAACAAAGAAAAGATAAATTTTTGTCATGCTGAATGAAAAAGCATTTAACAAAACAACAAGCTCTATATAGTACAAACACTTACAACTCCTATATAGATGCTATGAAAATTATTTTTACATCAAATTCAGATGGAAAGTGATAATCGGAGTATCTACAACAGCTGCCATAAAATTTGAACTATGGGTGATACAGCATGCACTATTAAAGAGAAAGGTTAAAAACAAGTCTTGAAATGTTTTTCTTAGAAAATTATACTTTTAAAGACAGAGAACAGAGATGGTGTCTTCAAAGAAGAACAATATCAATATTATTAAATAGGAACATGAACTTGTAACCACTTTTTCTCTGATAGCACTTTCTTTACAAAATCACAAGTGTCATTGACCTGGACAAGTAACTACAGGACCATTTTTAGCAGCACTGCAAATAATTTCCTTATGTTCTTTAGGAGCATACTAAGTCCCTGGTGAAGAAGAAAAGTGAGAAATTACTTAAGGAAGAATTGTTAGTTGAGGAGCGAAAGCAATGGTTTCTCCAAATCTCTTCCTCCTACTTCTCTTTCTTCAGCAAGAAGAAATTAATAAAGTTTTGACGTGGGACCAAACTATGCATTAAATTTCAAATACACCATGAAGGCTGCCATCCCTCAGTCCCAAAACTGAGTCATTCAGGTTCAAGGTGCAACAATACCACCAGGTTCACAAAACGACTGAAAAAAATTTACCTACTTGGCATTTGTGCTGAGGTAACTTGATTTATTTATATGTTTTGAACTTTGATCTTTAAGTATTAAGGTAGTTGTGCTATATACGTGTATATATATGCCTGGAGCATGTATTTTTAATTTTTGTTCAAATCATGATATATCTTAGATGGTTGTACTCAATAAAGAAACTAATGAGAGAAACCAGTGAGTACTTACCGAACATTCATACCTGACCACATCTTTTGGATTGACTTGCTATGGTATTTATACATCAGCCAAACACAAAGCAGATACAGTAATGTATATTTATTATTTGTGGATTCGTCTTGCCTCTTCATACCCTGGAGACAGCTAAGTTCTCCTGAATTTTTCCAGATATTTTATTTTTGGATAATTGCTCTGAATATTTTCTGATCTGTGCTAAAAATATTTTGAGATTCAGCCTTATGGTTTCACAGAGCAATCTAAGAGTCCAGCAGTCTTCACAGATAGGAGGCACATACCTGACACTAGACTGCTAGGTTTATCATCATTAATCAAAAGGGCAGGATGAGAAGACATGCAAGGGAAATACATGAAACATCCTATGCTAATGAATACTACAGAAAATATTCTCTGACCTCCTGGAAGACAACACTACTGTGTTCAAGTTCTGACTATTAGTTAGTAGATTTTTAATAATAGTCTTCACCTTAGAAAGTGTGTTCAATAAACTGCATATTCATAGCACTCAAATTATCAGAATCCCTTCTAGTTTGGATAAGGTCTTAGAACTGAGATAGGCACACTAGAACTTCTGTGAAATTTCTGAACATTATTATCCTAGGTCTGCACAGGACATCTTTGATCTGGACCTGTTCTTATGCCAAGAGAAGTCCTCACAGCATGCCAGATCAACATTTGATCTTTAATCCTTGAACCAAGTTGCCCTTTTCTCTCTGCTAGCACTGGGCCTAAATAAATTTGTTATATTTCTACACTATGTTTGCACTGTTAAAACAAACAAAGAAAAACTGATTTTGGGAATAAAACTGCCTAATTCATGATTGCCCTGGTTTCGGCTGGGATAGAGTTAATTTTCTTTCTGGTAGCTGGTATAGTGTTATGTTTTGGATTTAGTAGGAGAAGAACGTTGATAGCATACTGATGTCTTCAGTTCTTGCTAAGTGGTCTTTACACTAAGTCAAGGATTTTTTAGCTTCTCATGCCCCGTCAGCAAGAAGACTGGAGGGGCACAAGAAGTTAGGAGGGGACACAGCCGGGACAGCTGACCCAAAGTGGCCAAAGGGATATTCCATACCATGTGACATCATGGCCAGTATGTAAATGGGGGGGGGGGGGGGAGAGCAGGTGCCCAGCAGGGGCAGATCACTGCTCGGGAACTAACTGGGCATCAGTTGGCGAGTGGCAAGCAACTGCATAGTGCATCACTTGTTTTGTATATTCCAATTCTTTTTTTATTATTATTGTCATTTTACTATTATTATCATTATTATTATTTTCTTCCTTTCTGTCCTATTAAACTGCCTTCATCTCAACATCTCAATACTCAATGAGTATTACTTTTTTTCAATTCTCTCCCCCATCCCACTGCGGGGAGGGGAATTAACAAGCAGCTGTGTGGTGCTTAGTTGCTGGCCAGGCTTAAACCACAACAATGATATAAAGTGTGAAAATATAGGGGTTATTAAAATGTCAAAACTTGCACTATATTCAAATTAAAAAGTAAAGAACAGCCAATTGCTTTTTATTGCCTGTCTAAAAACATGAGAATTATTTCTGTTTTCATATACCTGAATAATCAATGTAACTATCAAAATAAAGACTGGTGGGAAGGTGAGATGGAGGAAGAAACCATTATATAACTGTCCATCAGCCCAATCCATAGTTTATAGAAGTTAAGGAGACAATTCTGCTGACTCAGTTTTGAATCATGGCCATAGCTGTCTTTTTTTTTTTAAACACATTATCTGTACAGTGTATAAGTTAACTGAATACAACTACCTCTACAAATGTTCATATGAAAATAGAAAGGTTTTAAAGTGTAATTTCCAAAGGTAGCTACCATAAATAAAGGACTAAGAGTGAGACTGCCTTAACCAGCAAGTCTTGACAGTAAAAAGCATCATTAAAGACGGCTGCATTGTGGTATTTGCTTTCAAAAGTCCACACATGTAATAGATGTTTCAAGTCTGCAGTGTTGTGCACACGTGTATCAAGAGACTAGAGCAAACCTTGAAATTAAAAAAGGAAAAACATGTTGAACCAAACTACAGATGTAAAACTTTGTTATAACATGATAACGCTAAACTTTTTCATATACTCCTTTTATAAGTCTTTAACATGCACAGAAGTTATACTAAGAAAGTCCCCTGGTTTTAACTATTAGGTAAGTTGCTTGATAACTACTTTATTTTCAAATGTGTACTTTGGTTTTACCCATACCACTGCAGATTCTCAAAACAAGGACTTCAAAGGCAAACAAGTTATCATGACTGCTATAAATAAATACAAGAAAAAGAACAATCTTTCTGCCTACAGGTACTATTGCTCACTGATGAACAGAAGAGAGTATGTACTTGCTACAGTGAAGCAATAATTAGTGGTACCTATATAAACTACTATTTTCAATAAATGTGAATTATACCTTTCTTTGCGTGCTCCGGCATGCCAGCAGCCTCACTCACTTTTTTGAGACCAGTGTTAATACGAGATTGAACATAGCTGTACGAACAAGGCCTATGGCCTTGAATCTGGAGCTGCTGTTTAGTTGAAATGAGTTTGCTGCGGAGGCTCTCGTTTTGTTTCTCAAGCTCACGAACTCTCTCTTGCAAATGCTCAATCATTTCTTCCAGCTCCACAGCCTGACCCAGCCGCTTGGGGCCGCCACCAACCTGTTCAGACCTTTTTTTATCATTAACGAGCCGTATTAACTTAGTGGCCATTCTGGGGAAAATAATAAAAAAAGATGAAAAAGAATGTGAAAAGTCAGCATAAAAAGCATTCTGTTGAAAGGAACATAATCACTGTGAAGACTTCAGCATAGAACCTGAATAATAAATTTCAGGTTTTGATATAACTATTACTGCCCGTGAAGAACTCTTTGAAGATAATTGAAACCACTGTGCAGCAATCTGCTTTATAGCACTGACAAATAACAGTTTCCTAAGGCTTATCATTTAAGGTTAGTAAAGGGAGGACACATATTTACTCCATATGCTGCTTAAATGTAATTTTTAACACATGACCTTATATAGGAACCTCTGCATGCTGTTAAGTAAAGTTACAGATTTGGGACGTGGTGGGGCAAACTATAAAAGTTACAATTCCACAAAACATTCAATGATTGAAAGAATGCTAATAATATGCAACATTCCAATGATATATCTTTTCTAGTATTTTAGGATTTAAATATTATTTCAGTTCTAAAGTGGCTAAAATATATAGGTGGAGATATTTAAGAAGGTACTCCGGAAAAAGAGACTTAATAGTTCTCGTTACCATACTCAATTTTATACTTCGGAAATATTACCAATGTGCTTCAGAGAAGGAACGGTTAGCTGAAGAATATAATTAGATACAGAAGGTATGGTTTTCATCTGTCTTTAAAAGGATACAAATTTTGCTTTTGGCATCTCAAGAGTTGTACCTTTGATTTCCTTTAGTTTTGATAAACATTGGTAAGCTAGAACAAAAGGCAGAGAGGGCACATGGGAGTGATGTAATATACAAGAACAGAAAACATACCCAGCAGTGAATGGAAAAAACTTGGCATATAAAGAAAGAAAAGGTGGCTTTGATGATAGAGACAAGTTCAAGACTTTACAAAATTGGTCGCACATCTTCAAGACCTGTATCTAGTTTGCAGAGAATCTATTTTTGCAGGCCCAGAAAGAAAACTGAAAATAAGGACACACTTCATTTGTTTAAAGGGGCTTGTTTTATTTTTGTATACTTGTGGACAGAAGCTTCTACTTAAAAGAACAAAAGTGAAACAAAAAAAATCCATAATAACTTTAGGATGTCACAGAATGTTTCTTGCCTGTAAGCAAGTTTTTTTGTTTATTTGGTTTTTTTCAATGTACTACTGCAAATTCATTCCAAACTTTTAGTTACAAGGGTTTTGGCATGAGGCATGCTGGGAAAGAAATAGAGCTTGAGGAGTTAAGATTTTTCCTCTAGCAGTCTAGACAAACACTGTATTTTATATTTTCTGTGCCTTAAAATATTAATTCAGGTATTCCAATTTGGACATTCCATGTAAATTTACCTAAGTGGATGATGAGTGCATTTGACAGATCATCTAACAAACACAGGAAATGCCATTTGGAATAAGCAAACAATTCATTTGTTCCACCACCTTGTATTTGACAATAGCCTGACAGAAAAGATGGAAGTTCTGTTGTGCTGGTCAATTTGATCCTGACTCACTGAATACCAAGTCAAAAGGAAAGAATGTTTTGGACTTCAGAAAAGTATGAAATAGTCCCACCTACAGAGGCAGTATCTTCAGATGCCCTTTCATTAATTGGTTAGCTTCTGTCCAGAAGCTAGCTGCTTAGATGCAGCAACATTTTATTAGCTGTTTAACATCTGTCAGTGACATAGACAGTGGGATTGAGTGCACCCTCAGCAAGTTCGCCGATGACACCAAGCGGTGTGGTGAGGTTGACACGCTGGAGGGAAGGGATGCCATCCAGAGGTACCTTGGCAGGCTTAAGAGGTGGGCCCATGTGAACTTCATGAAGTTCAACAAGGCCAAGTGCGGGGTCCTGCACATGGGTTGGGGCAATCCCACACACAAATACAGGCTGGGCAATGACTGGATTGAGAGCAGCCCTTCGGAGAAGGACTTGGGGGTATTAGTAGATGAATAACTGAATATGAGCCAGCAATATGCACTCTCAGTCCAGAAAGCCAATCACATTCTGGGCTGCATCAAAAGAAGTGTGGCTAGCAGGTTGAGGGAGGTGATTCTGCCCCTCTGCTGCACTCTTGGGAGACCCCACATGGAATACTACGTTCAGCTCTGGGGTCCCCAGCATAAGAAGGACATGGACCTGTTGGAGCGAGTCCAGAGGAGGGCCATGAAGATGATCAGGGGGCTGGAGCACCTCCCTGATGAGGACAGGCTGAGAGAGTTGAGGTGTTTTAGCCTGGAGAAGAGAAGGCTCCAGGAAGACCTTATAGCAGCCTTCCGGTACCTAAAGGGTACTACTGGAAAGACGGGGAGGGACTCTTTAACAGGAAGTGTAGTGATGGGATGAGGGGTAATGGTTTTAAACTGAAAAGAGAGTAGATTATATTAAATATCAGGAAAAAATTCTTTACTGTGAGGGTGGTGAGACACTGGAACAGGTTGCCCAGAGAAGCTGTGGATGTCCCATCCCTGGAAATGTTCAAGGTCAGGCTGGATGGGGCTCTGAGCAACCTGGTCTAGTGGAAGGTGTCCCTGCCCATGGCAGGGGGGTTTGAACTAGATATCTTCAAGGTCCCTTCCAACCCAAACCATTCTATGATTCTATAAGTAATTTTGGATTAATTAGCCCTCCTGGAATATAGCAGTACCATGAACAGTTCTGCTGAGTCCAGCGCAGCATTAAGTTTAACAATAAGCCTAAAGTTGCTTGCATATGTTTGGATACACTGGGTACTGTGCTCCCCATGGTACTTGGGACTTCTTCAATGAAGTTATCTATTACCCTGAATAAAGGAGAGCTGATCATAATTATAAAGATATTTTAGGGCTAACTAGAGCCCATCTAAAAGGCTAGATATCAACTTCTTGGAGGACAGAGAAGGAGAAAAAAGGGGCAGAATCTCTCTCTATAGGCCCTTTGATTCTAGGATGAAATTCCTGACGAATAATTAGGCTTTTATAGCCTCTTCTTCAGTTCTCAGAATACCTGTTATATTTGTACTGAGACAACATAGCTATGAACCCAAGGTACCAACTCCGAAGTGGTGGATAGCAGTGTATCTCTCTACATGGAGATCTAATACTGTCCACTGCAAAAAATATCCCACATACCACAGAGACAACCAGAAATCAATACAAAAATTAATTCCAATGAATGACTTTTGCTGCTACTTTGAAAAGTACTCTGAGAGAAATCAGCATGATTTTTAATTTGTTGATAATGCTTTGAAGGGCAAAAATGTTACTGTGAGCTAAAATAAAAACATTAAAACCCATACCTTTTAATTTTCTCCTCTTGCTTATTTGCATGCTGTTTGAGTAAGATGTTCTCATCATGTAAACGAAGAAATCTGTCTTCCAGTTCCTCTCGACTGATTCGTGATACAGCTTGTCGAGCTTTTACATTCTGTGTAGTTGATGATTCTACCCAAACCAAGACAACTTTAAATTACCTTCAATACATTCAACAACATGTAATCCAAAGTCTAACCCATTTTGAAATACTGAAAAAAATATGAAAATTTTAAAGTAACTTGATATTTTACATTTGTATGACTCTGTTGATTAATTTTTTCAGATTTATTGGCATATTAATCACTTCCTTTTTCCTCCCTCTTACAGATGAAATAAGTAATTCAAACGATATAGCAAACCGATTACCTACTAGATAACACAAAGGAAATAGTTTAGCAAGTAACAAGGTACTGTCAAACATACTACTTAAAAAAAATAACACGAACATTACCACAGAGATGCTTTTTAATCTGTTTCAAAGTTAACATACTCTCTTGAAGCTTTAAAAAGTTAACTCATAATTCTGTAAATTTACTAGATACAAGACTGAGCCCAGTAGTTCCATTCTAATAGCAGCTGAGTAACATATCAGAACTGCATAGTACTTTTGGTTCCCATTTTGTTAAGTGGGTCTGGCCTTGCCCTCAATTCAGCAAAAAAGTCCTCTTTTCTTCTGGAAGGATGAACTTTATAGCTCAATGAGATTTCCAGGTTTTAGCACCTCATAGCAACTCCCCTCTTATAACAAGCAACATGAACACAGAATGGGTCATAGTATTTTTCAGAACTTAACCCAGATTTTGAATGGCATTTGAACTTAATTTTGTGAGTGGGAATGTCAGAAACATGTTTAGAAAGAAACTTAAGAAGCCATTGATCAAAGTCTGTAACTGTAATAAATAGCAGATGGTACAAACCTTGTAATCCTCCAATTCCAGCTAGAGTTAGACCTACGTCTCTCACAGGCAGGTCCCCCACAGTTTCATCAGCTGGAACAGACATAGCTTATCTATGGATAACAAAATTCAAATGAAATTCTTCTCCATCTGTAACTTAAACTGCGAGACTAGAATGAACTACAATACATCATATAAAATGAAGGAAAAAGTAATGACAGATTCACTGAAATGACAGATTTGTATGTTACTGTAAATGCTCCTATCTCAATTGTATCGCTCAGAGGACAACCTCAACTTTCAAGTTAAATGTTAAATCAGTTTTAATCTGTGCACAAAATACGGCTTCTTTGTTATGCAATAGCTCCGACTGTATTTAATGTATGTAGAATTAGCTTTTTTTAAGTTCTAGTTCTGTTGTCTTCAGCAGTCTTCAGCAATCTTTGGGCTAAGGCCATATTTTTAAGTGCATGTGGGAGGGGGACCTGGGCAGGGGGGTGTTCATTTTGTTTGTTCATTTTAAGACAGGTCAAAGCTTAAGGCATCAACTGGTAGATAACTAATGCCATCTTCTACATTTTGAATGGGACTCTTTGAAACGGAGGTGCTGGGGGTTATGAAGTCATTTCAGTATTGCCTACCATTCTCTTAGTCTTCTTTCAATCATTGTCATAAGAGAAATTACTTTCCAAGGTAGAGACTCTCCTATGAATGATTCTCATAAATACGAACACATTTCTTTCTTGAGGCTACAGAAAGCTTAGCTATGTGACGAAGTGAGATTAGGAAATTATTAATGTGAGAAAGTACTACATTTGTTTCAGTGTAATATATGAAGATACTCGTTAACAACTACTGTTTCTTTCTTCTCTTCCAGTGCAGAAGATTAGATGTCAGCCACAGAGTCAAGTAAGGCTGATATAGCATACAAAGAGAGACATGAAGTCCTTTGGACAGTCTTTTTTTCCCCCCTATTGTTGCACACTTCAGGTGATATAAATCCTTAGTGAATCTAAAAACATCTAGGAAAGCATTGGAATGTTACTAAAGACCTGCATCAGATGACAGAAGTGACACAGTATAATCCACAAACATTCCATGAAGTATCTGTTAATTCTATCCTAACCAAAACTGCTGCTAAAGATATGCCTTTCTTCTACCAGTAAAGTCTTCTATCATAAAAAGTTCTCCTTATGGCTTTGTCCAAAAGGAATGAAAAGGATTAATGGAAGATTAGATTCCAGCAAGTCAATCTTGCTTTCAATCTTTTGTTTTGTCATCACTAAAATTTAGGATAAAGTATTATTTCCAGCTTTCACTGTTTATATCAACCTGAACACATTTTTCTTTCGTGTGGAACAAATGCTTCCTTGTCATGACTGTTGAAATGCCTGAACTGATCTACCGTTGTAGATTAGCAATAAGTTTCAATGCTCTCAGTCACAGAAACAGAATACTACTTCATGACGTTGAGGTCCATGGCATGCAGCCATTGTAATGAATGGCACAATTCTAATGACAGATGCATACCTACTAGAATCCAGCTCCTCAGTGTTCTCAGCTCTTTTTGTGTTATTCACACAAATCCCCCAAAACTTTTTTTGTAATTTGTTAAATTAGCACTATCTGCAGTCATTGACTTCACTCAGGTCTAGGTTCATTACTGCAGTCATAATTATATGTCACTGTATCAATATCACTACAGCAATTGAGATTAAAGTGAAACAGAAACCTTTACCTCTAGATGATCAGTCCAAATTTGGTTCATGATGGTGGCAACAAGAAGATGCTACCATTATATGTCTTTCTAGAATGTGGTTATCTTAGTCTTCACAAATCAAAAATGACAGGTTCTTTTGGCAAATATCAGAGAGGTCAAGAGCTAACCAAACATTTTATCAACACAACTCCACAATGTTTGTGATCTAGCAAAATCAAGTTTCAAAAACTCTAGCACAATAATAGGCACAGGCAAACATTACTGGTTTTTACTATTTGCCACTTGCTAAGAAACTTTGCTATGGATATCTGCCTGTTATTTTCAGTGTGAAAGAAATACATTTGTTTAAAAAACAAAGACAAAACAACACATGCTTATCCCTCAAATAAACAAACAAAAACCCCCTTGTCAGTAGTAATCCATTACTGGCTGCAGCAAAAACACAGAAATATTTAAGTTGCAAGCAAACAAACATAGCAGGGCTGGACAGGAAAGCCAGTTTTTACTGGCAACATGACATGACTTGAAGTCAAGTGACAAAATAAAGCTACTATAAATCTAAATCCCCAAAACTTAGAAAGGTCAAATTTTCAAGAGTAAAAGGAAGAATTCTTTGTTTCATTTTCATTACAAAGTGACAGAAATTAAGTATTCAGCTTTCTTTTCTGTCCTAGGCCACAGGAAAAGAAAAAACAAATTAACTGTTTTTATGAAAAAGAGTGTTTTTAGATAGAAACAGTACAAACCTGCCTCTTGATTTTAGGGAGGCAAAATACAATTACAGATTTAGAATTTGGCCTGGCAATTTATTTGCCTCATCAGTAACATAAGAACCACCTATGTCTTCAATAATCACTAACAACCATCATCTATGCTTCTTCTTCGAGAAAGCACACTTCAAACAGCAAATCATGTGTTACATACGTTTTTGAATATTAGGCCAGCGTCAATCACAAACACGGAAACAAAATTACTTTCCTTGCAGTCAACAGTTCCAGCATTGTTTCTAAAAGCATGAGATTCCTCTACAGAGTTCCATATTACTTCTTTGGAAAGCATTTGCAAAGCAATTAAATCTGACAAAACTGTACAGCAACATTGCCACAAAAGTGATTGTACTTAAGAGTCCACCATTTCCTAAAATAAAGCATAATAAAGCAAAAGAGATATAAATTTGTATTTGCATCTGGACAGATCCACATGCCATGCTGAACCTCAACAACTTAACAATTCTTATTTCCAAAAAAAGGTCACCCTACAGTCACTTCAGCACTTCTTGTTCCTAAAAAATAAATTAAAAAAAAAAAAAACAACCAAAAGCCTTCACATACAAAGAGAGGAAAATTTTCCATATCTTTGGGATTAGCCTATAATAATTTCAAGTTTGGTATAAGCAAGAATTTTAGATATAGTTACTGAAGTTAAAGAAACCATAACTTTCTTATATACTGCACTACTACAAAACTGGTGCTATCAGCACCTGTATCTGACGAATTACTACAAAAAACCACATACAAGTTTGCAGTGTTACACAAGACCAGATAGTAATGAGCATGAATACTTAAAGTTTCAGATCTCATGCTTTAGGTTCGAATTCTTATATAACTCACAGAAGCATACTGTTCTCACTGCATCATTCAAATGTGGCAAAACTGAGGAGGGATTACTTAAATTTCCAAAAGTTCTCAGCCAGTGGGGGCTAGTTCTCAGCTTGCGGGGTTTCTATTGAAATCGTAACAATTACAACACTTAATCATTTCAACATAGATTTAGAATTTCATTAATCTTGGCCATGGTCAAGATGATGGTTTTCTTACAAAATCCTACCCCACTTCTCTGGCAGAGGGAAGAAAAAAAAAGAAAAAAAAGAAAAAAAAAAAGGGGAGAGACAGACCACCCATCTACCTTAGCCTATCACAAAGTATTTCCAGCCTACATTCTTCCTGTATTGATTCCTTAAAGATAAATGTTTGCACCCTATGGGGCCTGGTATCTAAAATAATCTCATTTATTACTTGGTAGGAGTATATACACATATCGTCTTTCAAACATCATCTGTTGCAGGGTTGTGAGTTTAAGGAAGTGGAAAGCAAAAAAAGAGAGAAGATATGGAAGATATTAGGAAAGGAGATCACGACATCCTGCTGCAGTCTGAGGGAAAAAACATCTCCCAGACCTGTAAATCCTACTGCAACACAGAAAAATCAAAACAACCATGTCTTGCCTTCAAGATGTTTTACAACTGCTTTCCAAATTTTTCTTCAGCTCCGTCAGTGCTGACAATAACTTACACGACTGGGGGGGGCAGGGAGGAAAGGTAGCGTTTGCCTCCTGAAGGAACGCCTACACTCCCCGTTTTTTCCCGCCCTCGGGCACAGGAACACAGCTCCCGCTGGAGTCCAGCAGCCTTTTTACGTACGTAACAGAGGCCACAACTGAGGAGGGCTATAGGGCTACTTTTTAAAAAAAAGGGCGAGGCTCCCTGCCTCTTCCCACGGGCGCTGAGCCGCGAGCGAGGCAGCCTCACAGATCTGAAACGACCGCTTCGGGAGCGCAGCCCCAGGCCGGGCCCCCCCTCAGCGCGGGAGAGCGCCGACCCCCAGCTCCTCAGCGACTCCGGCTCCCCGGGCTGGGGACACCCCCGCGTCGGGTCGTGGCGCCACATCCCCCTGAGTAGCTCCAGTATCGCTGTCCTCCCCCCGCCGTGCCCCAGAGGAGAAAAAGCTCCCCCCGTACTCACAGCTCCCTGCTAGCCCTATGTCTTCTCTCAGCGTTCTGTTAGCAACTACTCCTGTTGCTACCCGAACGCTTCCACTTCCGGGGACTGCAGGACCCCGCTGCCCGCTGGGAGTGGTAGTTCGGGAAGGGCCGAGCGCCGCCTCCGCCTCACGCGAGGGACTACAGCTCAATTTTCGCCACCTGCTTCCCGCGCCCGTGCCGCGGGGCGTGCCGGGAGTTGTAGTCGCCCTCAAAGCTGCGCGTCGGGCTGGTGGCGGCGGGGGCTGCTCAGCGCAGCTGGGGGAGGACGGCTCTCGTTTCGGGCGGGCGGCTGGCCGGCCGGCCGAGGCGGCAGCATGAAGAGGAGAGCGGGGGAGCGGGAGAAAGAATTGAAGGTACCTTCTCTTTGCTTCCTGCTCCGCTTCAGCCCTGAGGAGCGTGCCCGTGGCGAGCCCTCTTCCCTGCGGCTGCTGCGCGGCTCGTGGGGCTGCAAGGGGCAGAGCGAGCCCGCCCGCGCCCCGGCAGCTCCAGTGCTGGAGCGGGAGCCCCGTGCGAGCGGGCTCCGAGGCCGCCGTGAGGTTTATTGTGAAAGGGAAGTAGCCCAAGCACCGAGCTACCTGCCGGGGTTACACAGCCGGGGTGGGGGGGGGCGGGGGGTGCTGGCGGCGGCTGCTGCCGTCCCGCGCCGCCTGAACAGCCGCCGCTGCTGCGCGCGCTGGCAACGGCCGCCTCCTCCCCGCCTCTCCGCAGCGGCTCGGAGAGGCCGGCGGCAGCGCCGGGCCGGGCCGGAGCGCTGGCAGGGCACGGCCCAGGCTCACGGCCCTTCCCTCAAGTCGCTTCGGTTAAGCGCGCCCCGCGCGTGTGAAGTAATCCCCGGTGCCTCGGGGGATGGGGCCCGGAGGAGGGGCTGCCAGGTCGGTGCGGGAGGGCTGGTGGGAGTTCCGGCGCGGCTGAGGGCTGTCCGCCTGCTTGGGGCCGGGCTGGCTTGGCCGTGGTGCTGTGATTAACTGGGAAGTCTCGGGTTGCCCTCTCCCTTTTAAAGAGGGGATCCTCGTCCAGCTTTAGCGGTAGCTAGTAATAAAGATTTTGCCGTCTGGGCAAGGTATTTCGATTTAAAAAAGGAGTTCTGTGGCGTTATCTGGGAAAAATTGTGCAAGGAAATACATGTTTGTTTTTGTCAAAACATTCCCAGTGAGGCGATGCGTTATGTAACTGCGCTTTTATTTTCAGATTTAAAAGTGCTCTTACGCTACACTGCTCTGCACCAAGTTTAACCTAAGGAAACATTTTTAAGTCTCTTATAGCACCCTGGCTTTATAATATTTTTTCTCGATAATGTTTTTGGCTGTGATGCTGTTACATGCTTACATTGAAGAGAAGATGTAATGACACTGTGTAAGCAAACAGCATTGCTGAATGTTTTGCTGTTTCGGGTGCCTTTGAAGGGCTTGTTTCTACCACGTTGTACAATAGTTGGCTGCTACTCTTGATGGTTGTTGTACCTCTGCTGATCTTGTTTACAAAATAGTAGTACAGAGAAGCAGGAAGTTACTTGTTTGAAAGCATAATGCTGGTTAATGAAAGGAAGGCTAATTCCATTATAAATTTAGAAAAAGCTTCCTAAGATGGTAGTCTGCTTCACCTGTCTCTGCATACAGAACATACTGGTTTTGATATTGCTATTAATTTACAATTTAACATTCAAGGTTATTTCACTAGGGGGGCAGCGAAAAGGTCTGACCTAAGTTTGCAATTAAATATTTTAGTAGAAAAATAACTTTAAAGCCTGTTCACAGTAGTAAGAGCCTTAACAACTCTTTAAGGACAACCTAGTGATTTTGTAATTAGTCCTTCTGCTGTCCCTCATCACTGAAGGACAGGAACTTCAGAGTGTTTTGTGTTCTGCTCTTTCCATATACATGAAAACACGTGCTGACTTCATGTATATTGGATCCATCCAATCCAATGTAATTACGTTGCAGAAAAAAACCCAACCCATACCTTTTTTAGCCTGCACGTTTATGCTATCCATCCAAGGGCTTTTGTCTTTACAATATATCTGACACGTATTTGGGAATCACTTGCATTAGGAGAATAATTGCCATTCATGAGATAATAATTGGAGGATATGTGTGAGGGAGTAAGAGGATGGAACTGTTAACTACACTGGCAAAGGCTGTAGAAGGCGGCACCTGAAGAGGCATCAGAAGAGCAACGTGTAAGAAAAACTCAAGGAAGCTAGAGCGAAAGAGTACTGCCTTAGACACATCTAGATGTTGTAGGTGCACAGAGAAGGTTGAAAATTAAGGAGATCCTTATAGAGAATTTAAAGGTGTGAATACTTATAGGATGGCTTAGGGGCTTGTTGTAAGTTGGGTACTGCTTGAGACAAACTGAGTATATTGAAAGTGAAACAAAAGGAGCCTGTAGAATGTCTTAGAATAAAGGATGCCAAAGGAGAAGGCAGCAATGGGAAAAGGAGGGGTTATACAAGAAGAAATGTATGTTTTCTTTTCATGGGAGCATCCTCATACTGGTATTATTTTATAGAACTTAATTAGAAATGTAATCTTTGGGCTCCTGGCACAATGCCAATTCACCCTTCAATCCCTAGGTTTAACTGTTGTTTGCTTATGTTGCTCACCTAAGAAATACTGAAGGCAAAGGAAGTGTGTATTTATTGTAGTAGTTTTGCCAAGGCTTCCATTTAGTTCCTGATCAAAATTATTCATAGCAAACCAAATATTAGTGAGGTTAACCTGACCTCTTCTGGAGAGTAAGATTTATGAGGCCTACTAATGAGAGGGAAGTGGTTGGACAGAGAAGCTGGTTTGGATTATGTATCTCCTGGCAGTGTCTCTGTTCTGGAGAATTAAGTCCTGAATAAAAGTTCTTGTTTTGCTATAATTATATACACTTAGATGCTATCTATCAGAAACCTGGTGAATGGCTTTTGCTTTGTAATTATGCAGTGTGTTTCTTACATGTGATAAGCTGTTCTCTCTCTCAAATTTTCATGTATATAGCAAGCTTTGATTTATGCTGTTATAGAAGAACATTTCTGTTCCAAGTACATGTGGTAGAAATTCTTTAGAGTGCAATGCTGTCATATAGCAACTTCCACTTTGCAGATCACTCAATTGGATTGAGTAAGATTGAGTGTGTAGCACAAGTGAAATTGTTTATACTAGTATTTGGTGTTCTAAGCCCAAAAGGAGGAGGACACAAATTCATTCTTAGGAAGAGGGTCTGAAAAAAACTGGGAGACAATAGCCAGAAGTTAATTACTCACCTGTCTTAAACACCATGTTGGGGATGCAAGTGTCCTCTGGAATATTTCTCTGAGTCTTAAATGGACAGCAAACCGTGATTATTCTGAAGTTTCTAAAGACATCTTTAGAGATGTTGTATGCCATCAGCTTCTCTGGTCTTCCCTATAGCAAATATTACTTCTGTGCATAAAACCAGAGCTGTTAGAGTAGATGTTGCTCATTAGCTAGAAAGGCATTTTAATGAAACTCCATTGGGAGTGTGTTTCATTTGTTTGTTTAAACTTAGAATTCAGTTTTAGTACAGTTTAGAGTTATTTTAATTCTTTTTTCTTTACACTGTTGGTCAGAGTTTTGGTCAGCTTGCAGTAAACTTTTTTTTGCCGGGTGAAGAAAAGGTACCACATGAGGTAAAACCAAACATAAACCTCTTATTTAGTAGTCTACTTAGACTATTTTCTCCTTTAAAACTTGGGAAGAAAGCTGTTCTGCTTTTAGAATGTTTATTATCTTGATTAATATTAACAGGTTAGTTAAAAAAGTTAATCGTTAATGTAAGACTGTTCTCAAAAGTTACTTAGTCAAAGTTGTTGGGTTTTTTTAAGTAAGTTTCAGTGTGACAGATGTTAAGTTCTAGTAACTATTTTATATGCTTCCTCTTGCCACTCTGCATATTAAGACCCTACGTCACTACTGTGTGAAAGATAAGATGCTCAGCTAGTCTGAGTATTATTTTCTCTAACTTTCAGAAGATTGCATTGACGGGTCTTTGGAATAGACCACTAAGCCCAGTTCATAATTACCTTATGTAGCTGTTTATGCTAATTCACATTACTGTGAAGCCAGAACTGACTACAGAGAATATATTCCACAGACATTACTGTTACGTTTGTACAGCTCCCAGCACAGCTGGGACCCCAATCCAATAAAGTTATTGCTATACAAATAATAAATGCATCAATATACACATGTCTGAATATTCACAAGGGCTTTTACAAAGGTATTCATGTCTCATAAATGTGAAATTGCACATGTTAGACAAAGTGGCAAGGAAATATAAAGCTTTAAATAACACAAAGCTTTGCATGTATTTTATTTACAAGGAGGAAAAGGGAATATACAGTGTTTTGGCTGAGATTTCAATGAAAGTCTTATTTCCTGCATCATCCTCATTTTTGCAGGCTGGAAAATAATACATGTTTACAAGATACTATAGGTTGCTTCTACATATTAATACTCAGGGAAAAATAGGCAAGTATCCTCAGAGCAGTTAAGAGCAGGGGAATGATTTTAGGATTAATGCTGAAAAATGTCACCCATACCATGCAAAGAAGTATATAAACTTTAACATTGTCTTATCATACTTTGTTCAAATATTACATTAATTTCTTGTTTCCTGTTATTCTTCTGCCTCTTAAGATATAAAAACATACAAAATTTTCTAATTGACAGATTAAATAGATTATTTTAGAAGTTGTATTTAGGAAAATTAAAGTTAATGAAACAGCTTAGATGCAGTTAAATAAGCTTCTTGTCATGTCATATTTCTGCTTAGGTAAATGGTGTGCAGGTTTTAGCAGAATCAGCAGCCAATATGCCAGTAGCAATTTTTGTGGTAATCACATTATTGGCCCTTCCCATTATTAATGAGACAATAATTAAGAAATAGTGTTGATAGTCACATAACACATGATTTGTATATTGGAAATGGTCAGGTAGAAGCCTTGCATATGCAGAATAAAATACAAGAAAGAATGAGTGGCAAATGTTCCTTGCTTTTAAATTCATCACATTCCTGCTGCTTAAATTGCCTCAGCTGCTAATGCTGGAACCATTACAGTAATGGACTCAGCAAATGAAGGAGAACCAAGACATACACACTTTATTACTGGAGGGGTAATTTTCTCTTCATCTGTAATAGCAGCAGTGCCTAGTATTGATCAGACCATCAAGATACTAATCCTCTGTAAAATTACTTGTTATAACTGAAAATGTGTTAATCCAAATCAGTCTGTGTCCTGACTTTCTACTTACTATTGAATACAAACTATTAGATGGTTTATTTTTTGTGATTTAAAGCCTCTGTATTGATAATAGCAGGAGCTTCCTTTGCAAGAGTGCGTGCTTAATCTTAGCTATGGCCCAGGGTTGTCTTTTTGTTTTAACTAGAACATCACCCACTTAATTAAGAAGTGCATGTCTATCTTGCTGCTCTGAATTATATTGCTACTTTAGGCTCTGCAGATTTATTAAACATGTTTTACATTCAGCCTCTTGTTTTTGCTGTAAATAAGAACACATCTATGTTTAACGTGTTAGAATCTTCTAAGATCTTGGAGCTAGGGATATGAGGAGCATGGATACTGAAAACACTAATTTATATTTTGTTGATTGTGGCCTGTAAGGCTATTGTGTATGAGAGTAATGTGATGTCAAATGCCAGGGGTCTAAAGGTCTTCAGTTTACTTTGATCCTGGTGATCCACTACATCAGACAATGGTATGGGACCTGTGCATATTCCATATCTGAATATGCACTCTTGGGAAGGCTTCTCCTTTTTCTTTATTTTCTTTTTTTTTTTTTCCCCCTCTGCCTCATCTCTTTTGTCATAGTCTTGTATGTTAAGATTGTAAGCTTGTGTCTGCTACTTGTATAGCCTCTAGCCAACTAAAATTTTGGCTCTGTTGCATGCCACAAGTTTAATAGCTGTTACAGGTACACAATACCTCGTAGGACATGGCTGCATGAAATGGTTCCATTAACCCTGACCTTTCGTTAGACTTATTAATATGGGCTTCTATCACATGACAGTCATTGGTATCTTGCCAGCTTATGGGGGGCAAGAAATGTCCTAGAAGTGGGACAAGATGTGAAACTGGTTGCTTATTTTAAAGAATCTGGTAGTGTTCCATGCATTTTAGGAAATTTTTGTTGTTGTAGTGTCAATTAGATTTTTGCTCTGGCAAAATGAACAGCATGTTTGTTTACCTAATTACTCCTCTGCTTTCTTTTTTTGTCATAATTTAATTGATTGAAGTTGATTCATTTAGAGAGACTTCACATTTCCTAAAAGGTATTGGAGCACCAATACCTTTACAGGGATTTTGATTCCTTGTCTGCTTCAGAACACTAGATATTTTTTCCCGCCCCTTCTAATAAAGAATATGAACAGAGCATATGTTGCTTAATTCCAATTTCCCTATTGAACAGCCTCTTTACTATAATTTTCAAGACAGCAGACTAGAAGTGTGTACAGCAAAGCATCCTGTGTGATGACGTGGTGATTTGGGGGAGTTCACTTATTCAGCTGAAACCTACACTGCCAAATGTAAGATGAACTTTAAACTTTTCTGTTGTCATAGTAAACTTGTAACTAGACTGTTATTAAACATGAGGATGTTCTCAAACAGCAACACTGAGAAAAGAAAACAATCATTTACAAATCCACTGTTACCCGTGCAGCGTCTAAAAACATGTTGATAGTTGTTTACATTCTTTTTCAAATATTTTCTATGATTTGTGGGATTCAGTAAAATTAAATTTACCCAAAAAATGCAAGGGAAACTATGTTGTGGAAATCCTTCCTGTTTTCTGTAGAAAATAAAACTTCATGTGGATTGAATTTTTGGTTTTGAATGAACATCCTTCTGAAGAGAAATCTTTTGGAAGTTGTTAGCAGGTGATTCAGTTTCAGAAAGCCAGGCAGTCTCAGAGGTAGGTCACCCACACCCTGTTGTCTTCTGATTCTGAACTTAGCTTATAAGCTTAGAAGTTTCAGATGGAAATTGGCATTTTTTAAATGAAGCTATAGCGAACTGTCCCTGCTGGAGGTGGAGTACTGGGCCTACTTTCACTTTCATTTATAGATTTGGAAAACATTTAATGAATAATTATTATACTATTCCCTTTTACAGCAGGTAGGATTCAGTTTCATCTGACCCAGGTTGGTGAAAACTAGACAGGCCAAATAGTCAATGCTTAAAGCTTGTTTCTGTTCCTAGTGCAATTGCTGATCAAACTTATGCAGCCTTCAGCTGAAGTGGGATTGGGCTCTCAAGCTTTTAATAATTCATCCATTTCTTAAATTATTTAACCTTTAATGACCAAGACCATCCAAAATATCAAGTGATCTTCTTCCCTTCAGTTGAGACTAAAAAGCACTATAGCATGTTACTGTATTCTGATAGGTTCACTACTGAAATGCAAAACACGATTATGAATACTTATTGGCATATAAAGTAAGGGACAGATTAAACATATCTTTAGAGCTTTATGGATAGAAAATGATACTGCTGTAATTTCAGAACACTTTTTTTTTTAGTTACTGGAGTCTTACTATGGGAGGAAACTCTGCTCTACCTTATTTAGCTTAAAAGTTGTTTTCCTTTGTACACACGCTACACCACTTTCTAAAAGAATTACATCTTTATCTCTAAGAACTTGTTCAGTTTCATTTTGCCCTTTTATCTGCTGCTCATCCCACCATTTTTATTTAAGACTGTAAAGTTAGTTTAATGTAACTGCTGTTGTCACCTTTGCCCTCAGCTAATCAAATAGTTTACCTTGAGGGAAGCATTTATCTCCCACTTTCATTATTATTATTTTCGTAGCTGTAAAGATATATATTTTATGTCTCCAGAAGGCTGTAACAGTGAAACGAGGTATTGATCTGCTGTATTTGGCAATTTCTTTCCACCTTGCCATCGATATCATGTCAGCCTCTGTCTGTACTGTGGTTGACCTCACAAATAGCTCTTTATGTTCCCATTGGATTCAAATGATATACTATGCTCAAAACTAAATCAATGAATGATTATAAAGTTTTTAGTATTATTTCATAACCCCCAGGCGACTGGTACTTCATGCAGTGAATACTTGAAAAGGTACTTGATTAAAATATGTTGCTGATCCTGTTCTAAGGTTTAAAATTGTATTGAAATCAATCAAACATCCCATAATATTAAATTCAGGGTCGGACTTACCTATTTCTGTACAGATACTAAAATTACTGAAACTTCTGCCTGTAATTCACCGGAGAGACTCTAGTCTATAATGGCAAAAGATTTTACTTAAAGCAAAACCTCCCACTTCTGATGCATGCAGTGTCCTCTGTTTTGAGAGCAAAAATTTCACACGCTGGATCTTGCCAGTGAAAGATCATGAAAGTTACACTGTACATGCTTTTAGGTGAAAAAATGGAGGTAAAGATCAGATAAGGTTTTCATCTCCAACAAGTGAACAGTAAGTTTAAGCAACTTTGGGATTGGAAAACATTGCTCTTACTGCTTGGTAGAATCATACACCTTATGTATACTTCTAACAGTTTAACTGATAAAGTTCATGTTCAAATACCTATTTAATAGATTTTTCTTTTTAAAAAAAAACTCTGAATGGAAATAGGTAGGATTTTCACAAGCATTTAAAGGACTTTAGAAGCCCAATCCTATTGATACTGAATGTGCACTTGAGTTGGGCAAGAAGCTTTTAAAAATCTGACTCTTGTCTCAAAGCAGTAGATCTCTTGAAATGTCCATCTGTATTTGGAAAGGACTGACTGAAGATTGCGTACGAAAGGATAGGTTTATGCAAATTAGTTAAACAACAGCTTGTAGATCTGGGAACAATTTGTATTTGGCTGTATTCTCTTCTGATTTTCTTCTACATTTACTTTTAATATAAATGATGTCATTGCAGCAGGTAATGATGCTCTTGTGCTCAAAGGAAATACTTCACTGTCTGGTATCTAAATCATGTGATGGCAAACTACTGCAGATGGTAAAATATTGAACAGTGCACTGTGGTGCATATATATGTACCTAATCACAGAATGAAAACAACAAATCATTCAATCCAAAGAAAATATTTAGGAGAAAGTTATTTGGGGCCTTCATCATGAACAGTGCATGTAAACAACAGTGAAATGACCATCTTTCTGGGTTGGAAAGCTTATTTAGAGTCAGAGTTCAGACAGAAATTTCTAATTAACTTTTTTCAAGAAAATGAGAATTTGTCAAATGTAGCACTTTTGCAAGACATCTACGCAGAAAAATTGTGGAAAGGTGTTCCAGTGAGAGAGATTTAGAGTATTTCAATTATGTATTCTGAGACCACGTAAGTGGCATACTTTAGTGCACAATATAAAGCACTGGAAATTATACCAAAGATCTCATCAGTTTGAAACTGGTTTTGTAAGCTGGAATTTTTCTGAAGCTTAGAAGAAAAATTTTTGATGTACTGCAGCTATTAGGAAATTCAAAAAATCCATTCTATCCAGGTAGGAGCCAAAGGTAATTTTTACTAAATTTGTTATTTCGGATTTCATATTTGCTGAGTATAATGGAACTGACTTGATAGGAGGTAAGATCAAAAGGCAGTTCCATTCCCCGCTTTCTGGCCATTCCCTTGTCAATCCTTTAGAATAAGATGGGTTGAATCAGTTGTGTGGCTCCTTATGACTTTGGTAACAGGGAAGAGAAACTGTTTCGGTTTGGTTTGGGTTTTTACTGTGATGACTAGTTCAGTAGGCAGTTATCTTTTATGGATGTTCAGTCCTCTTTTTTTTGCCTCTGGCATGCGAAATGTAGAAGGTGTTTCTTTTTGAACTTCATGAAGATGGTGGTAGTTGAACTTTTCAAGAGGAAGACTATGGGGACAAATGTTAGTTTGCATAGACTTCTCCCATTCCTTAAAACAGAAGCTGTTAAGTTTCTACATTGTCAAGCTTGGAAGACTTCTGGTATGTGCTGTCTTTCATTTCTTGAACTTCTGTCGCTGGTGTCTGAAAAATAGTCCTGTGATATAGTCGTATGGACACTATCAATCTTGGTTTAATGGAAAGTGTTTATGGAAAGCATTTATACATAGACAAAAATGAGGTAAAAGCAGATTGAGTACAGCTTTTTTTTTTTTTTTATTTTCTAGCCTTATATTTCACTATAAAAGACTTCAAAAGTCTTTTACTTGCATTAGTAAAAACTTGTGTTCCTGTGTGCCTTCCTCTTTAAGCAGTTTTGCTTGAAAGTGTCATGGGGGATTTCTATATATTTGGGAATAGAGCTATTTTGTATTGTGTATTATATCTATCTATATGATATACTGTGTACTCCTTAGATAACAGTAACCAACAGGTAATGTAGGAGGAGTTATAACACACAGTTTGGTTCTCTCTTATTTTGTTTTGACTTTCCTCTGGCCAGTATTGCCTTCTCCCAATGTTTAAAAAAGAAAAATATTATATTTTTTTTTAAAAAGCTTTGTTGGTCTTCTTGGTTTCTTTGCATTGTTACCATTCATATTTTCAAGTTACATTCCATGAGCTTTTCTCCAGTATTGTTGCAAATAAGAGTTGTATGAAGTTTCCTGACTCTAGGAACTGATACTTTAGAAAACTTCCCATAATCACTTGACTGTTGCAAGTTGTGGAGCTTGGTAACAGTATATATCAGAGTTCTGAGTGGCATTCTAGCCTAAACTGTTATAATAAACTACATGTAGATATTGATCAGCCTTCCCTGAACTGTTTTAAAAATGTCTGATGTTACTTAAATATTTTTAATATACAGTGTACTTACCTGTGGCTCTGTAGTGTATCTTCTCATCTCATATTATTTCATAAGTTTATCCTCACAAAACACCTCTGTAGTAGGGAGGTATTTTTATCTGTTCTACAAGTGGAAATTAAAGTGCAGAGAAACTTTACCTTTCTCATTATTACAAGTAAATTGATAGCGTATGATAGGCATCAGATACACTGCTTACATTCCTTGTGACTAAATGGGGTGTGTGCAGTAAGTCTGGTTCATTTGGACAGGCGTTGACTACCTGAAATAGCTAGTGTGTGTGCGTGTGCGCACGCACTTTGCAGCTCATGATGAAAGACTCAGGAAGTGCAGTATGTGTGCAGTAGCATTATGCGCTCCAACAATGAAGGGTGAAGTCAGGACACTCAGAATTTAAGATCTGGAAATCTCAAACAAATACAGAAGTGCTTCTGAATTGATTTGGACCTCTTTATAAGACAGAAGGAGGAAGCAACTGGGGAAACCGGGTGTGTAACCAAGCAATTCCTCTAACAATGAAAGCATGCCTTTTTCTTTCTCCCACCCTCATAGAACGTAAAAGACATTGTTGAGCTTTCCCCAAATTTATAATTACTGCTATAGATAGGACCCTCTTGCCTATGTGGAAAAGCCTTGAAATTTGTCCTTCAGTCCAATAAAGTTGAATTATGATTTTATGCTTCTGGCTTCTTGAAAGCTATTCATTGTGATCGGGACAGTAGGTTGATCATTATCTATGATTTGAAAAGTGTTGATGGTGTGACTTGTGCAATAAACATATGAATATAGTTCCTGCTTTAAAGAGTTTGTGCTCTGTGTGTGTTTCTGTGTACGTGGCAGACAAGTGGTTTTATGCTTCGTGATCCAGAGGTATACCTCACAAATAACGACAATTCATTTTCTCTTTACTTTGCAAAGCTCAGTTTGTGAATAGGGTCTTTAACGTGTCGGTGTCATGACAAATTGGTACGAAGCAGTTATGTCACAAGCGGGATGATACCAGTGACCCAGCAAAAAGAAACAAGCACTTTGCATGTTGATCTGTTTTGTTAGAGGGCAATATTTGGCCCTGTAAGTGCAGGAGAGATGGACTGTTCATGAAAAGGGCATAAAGAGCTAACCCATATGATCCTTTGTCAGCTTGATTAAATTTAGTGTCAAGCATTCATTCATATGAACGATGAGTGGCATCACTGTTTATCTAATAAAAAAAAGTATTTCTATTTTTCCTGAAGTCTTTTATATGTTAATAGAGGCAAACGTGAATATGATCACATAATTTAAATGTGTAAGTAAAAAATATACATCTTTACTGGCAATGGGTTAAAAGTAAGATGTATATGTTTTATGCAAAGTAATGCAATTTCTTTGTTAATCATGCTGTTCAAGCCGTAAGTCCACACAAAACAGTGCTTTTAAACAAATAGAAAATACTGTTATTGTCCCATTTATAACAGAAATGCTTAGGATATTTAGAGACTGATGCAAAGTATTTATTTGCATGCTTTAATGTATGCTCCTACTGTAATATTAATATACAAATGCAAAATTAAAATTGCAGGTGCTTGTATTAGCCCCAATTACAAGGTGTTAGGTTTTGCTTTTTAACAGTGGAAGAAACTCCAGTATTTAGAAAAAGGGGTACAACACATGTAATTTTGGAAATAAATGCATGCCATTACAAGAAAACCGAAGAATTTCTTGTGAAATAATTGACCTTCTCTTAAATATTAAAAGAAAGCGAAGGGAAAAAGTTTAGATGTTTTTCCTCTCACCCTTCCTACCTTGCCAAATCTGGATTGCTTAAAACAACTGCTGGGAGTTCTGTTTAACGTTATACTTTGCATGCATTTGTGATTTGGGGGGAAAAAAAAAAAAGTCAAATTTGAGAGAGACAGTTTGAATGGCATGCTGTCAGTTTGGCTCTTCATGAATTGGCAGTGGTCTCATTTAGGACCTTCAAATATGTGTCTGCCTGGACAGAATGAGAACATTTTGCATGTTCTTCAGAAGACAACCACTCCTTGCTGCCTCACAGTAGTCAGTGGTGCATGACAGTTGCCCTTCATTGCTGTCTTCTTCGAACTTAACCTTTGACCGTCCACTTAGTTGCCGCGCAACGGTTGGAGCAGGCCAAGATGTTCATGAATGACGGGCATTGGCCTGCAACGTGCTTGTCATTATTTGACTGTCAAAAGTAGCCTGCCATTGGGCTCCATCAAGGTTTCAAACCTATGTGCAGCAGTCCATATTACTTAACTTCCAAGACTGTCAACAGAAGGATCAAATGTGCATAAAAAATGTGTGTTGAATACATCTTTGATCATAATATAGGGAGATATTTTTTGTGTGTGCTAAATGTATTCATATGACTTTCACAGGGCCAAGAGGTTGAATCTGCTGCCATGGTAAAAAGTGAACTGTTGTCTCCTGTGGTCTAAGTTTCACATAACACAATTTAGATTTGAACAGCTCTGCCAGTTAAACTCTCAGCTTGTCTTGCGTATCCTATCAGTTTTTCAGCCAGCAGTATAAGCAGTGAGATACTAGACCAGTGGTGCCTGAGGTTAGCTGTCAAACCGGAATGTTATTTTGGATCTTGCTGTACTGTAATATTATAGAAGGAGGTCAGGCTGTGTGATTTGTAAAGCAGTTGTGCAAACTTAAAATGACTGAAATGTTGTTTATTTCGGGTACTTTTTTTCTCTTGAAAGAGTTGAAGAGAAGATGGAATTTATCATAAAAAAGTAAGAAACCTAAGGCAATGTAAAATGGTAATTTTTCTCTCGAGTACAGAATACAGTGCATAAAAGAGCATCAAAATTCAATATGAAGAGTCAGCAAGGCTGAAATTCACTAAGTAGTAAATGCTTGACACTGAAGATATTTAACAGGCATACATATTTGTATCTTCTGATAATGAATGCTGAAGACATTTGGGGCTGAGCCTCATACTTAATTTAACGAATGGGAATTGTACCCCTGGGTTAATTAGGAACGTAAGCTTGGTGCGTAGGTAAATCACTTGTGCAAACTATCGTATGTAAACAAATACTTTGAATTGCTTCATGCTTGGAAGGGTCATATCCTGCTTTAGTGTAATAGTCGCTATTCACTTGGGCAAAAGCCATCTGTAACTGCAATTTATTTTATTGTATTTCAAACATATTTGTTTTCTTCTCTCAAAATATCTCAGTTCCTTTGCAATTGAAATGGTATCTCAAAATGACATCACAAAATACAAATATTAGCTTTAAAAAAATGGAGATTCACTACTGCTTGTTCATGATGACTTCTACCCAAAGCATAAAAATAGCATCTTGCTAATTGGCTATACAATTTTTTTTTTCTTCATATTTCAAAACATCTTCGTGCTAATTTAGTAAAAATGATAAAATCTTAGGAAGTGGTTAGTGGTTAGACTGCTTAGAAACAAAGAGTGTTATTTTCGTAATATTTTTTCCCTCTGTGTATTTTCTGAACCAGGTTTTATTTTTTTTTCTGCTTACAGTGTCATTTGCAAGAAACCTCAGTTCAGATGCACTGATCTAAAAAATTAGATTGTGTCATGGAGATCTCTTAGTCTTTGGTTGTCTTGCTTTTAATCTTAAATGCTGTTGCTGTTTAATAACAGGCTAACTCTGATTTCAGTCTTTGCTAGTGCATTAATACGTGCCTAGCCTGAAATGGAGTATAAAATGCATGCATTCAGATGCGTGTTTGCATACATATATGTATATATGCACGCCATAAATGTGCAAAATTCTTTGGCAAATCAAGTGGTATATTGTTATATGTTAAAATCATGTTCTTCTAAACACTTTATTCTGGTCATGAAGTTGCTTGATTTGTTTCCCTTTTCTTGAGTAATGTATACTGACACAATATGTTTTGGTGAAGGAGGACTGAATTTTGAAAGTGTATATATGCAAATATGCAATCATTTAAGTGCATTTAAGCATACAAATAAATAATAAGTACTTAAATAATGAGCCATTGTGTTTGTTGATATGGTCTTTGAACTCAGAACTACTTTCTTGGCCTCTGTGGTTTAAAAAGTGTTACCAAAATGAATAGAAAAATTGACCACACTATTTTCAAAATAAAGGAATGTTATTTTCCATTTCAGAAAGACATTGCTCTTTCTCCTACTGTACAAATGAAGGTTTAATTTCTAGTGGGAGTTGTTAATACCGTTTGTAGTTGTGTTCCTGGGGAAAAAAAGTTTTGAATCTTCAAGCACAAATCTATTATTTCACTTAAAGTATGGAATACTTGTTCTTCCTCTAACCAGAGGCTGCTCTTTTGCCCATTTTGAAGTAACATTTTACACTTATGTGCAGAAGAAACTGAGCGTTATTATGCAGTTTATTGCAAGTGAGTTTATATCTTTATATTTTTCCAAATAGAAGGAGTCCTTTTGTGAATGCTGTCCAGTCTGTGTAATAACTAAGCGTTTTGTGTTGATGTTCTTGCTCTTGCCCTGCAGATCTTTTTAACTTATCACTGTTTTAAAAGGATGTGGAGAAACCATTTTATTAACATAAAATGCAATAAAAAGTAAATTCTCATGTACAGGGGGTTATGTATTAACAATTAGGAAGTGGTGTCTTTTCCCATTGTCTTAAAAGAGATAAGGAACATTGCCATAAAAGTGTTTTCCTACTTTCTTTAAACATTAGAATAAAATGTTTGAAAGTGAAAACAGAGTGAATAAAGACAACAGCAGTTAAGTGTCATTATTTTGGTTTGTGTTCTGAATAAAGAGTATCCTGACTGAAAGCAAAATGTTTTAATCAAGCAAAGAAACTTCTGAATTTGTTTTCAGGATGGCAGGAGGTGTACGTGTGCTTTTTTTTTCTTTTTTCTTTTTTCAACTTCCAAAAGCGTTCAAAAACTGCATGCATGTTCTTGAGAGGTTAAACATCCATGATCCTCTGTGGTGTTATAGGAGAAAAATAAATCCTGTTACCCAAAATAAGAGAGGTAGATACCTTAAGGGAGGTGCTTTGTTGTCACCTATACTGTCCGCACTACAAATATCAGCTTGTCACAAAGGTTGAGACCTTTGTAGTGCGTTCTTTCAGGGTACAAATCTGTCTTTCTTCTGGCTTTAATGCAATAGCTGTGAAATATCTGTATTAGGTAAAATAGAGGTTAAGGCACCTTAAGGGCACTGAATTCTTATCTCTTTTTACTAGCAGTGGTGTCAACATGTACTAAAATGTGATGACCTACTCTCCTCTTTGATAAAAAGGAAAATGACCTGTCTACTGTGGATGGTGATAGAGTTGCCTGGGGCAGATTATATTGTCACCTTCTTTAGTATTGGTGTGTAGAAAAATAAAAAAGGCCAGGATATTTCTGTTTACCATAGAAGTATTTGACATTTCTAGCTACTGGTAAAATATACTTGGGGTAGAAAGAAAGAACTGGTTTATGCTACTAACAAGGTTGTGAAGAAATGCAGAGATTCTTTATTGTGTGAGCCCTTGGTATCACAGGACACGATACATATCAAGAGATTCCTTCTGACCACTTCAGACACTCAAGGTTCAAGTTCTGCATTTAACCCTGCTTTCTACTTGTCTGTGGCCTTTTGGTACACAAAAAGCTGACATCTCTAGAGTCATATCTTGAAATTCTGATGTACCTGTGTACGCTTAAGTAATGCAAGTAACAATATTTCTTATATTCTGGAAATAACTGGTGTCCTATTCAAGACCCTTTTTCTGTAGCATTCCAAGCCATTTATAGTTTTGTAACAATTAATTTAGCAGTCACTATAGTTAGTCATTTAGTTTAACTGTAAGTGGTGAAATACATGAATACCTTTGAGAGTTGATTTAAACTGTAAAGCTGGAACATCTCAAACTGTTAAATGTACTTTAAGCTATTAGTAATATTTCTATGGCATTCTGTAAATTGAATGAAGGTGCTTTCATGTTAATCAGAAACTGGATTTAAGGATGAAAGAAAGATTTCTCTCATACTTTTTATCAGTATCTAAGAATAGGGCATGTTTCAGCATTTGTTCACACTTTGCAAGATGGTGATGGAATGCAGAAGATGCTTCTTGTGCGAGTTCCTTGCATAAAAATTTTGGTTTTGATTTCAAAGCTCAAAGATTTCTTTCTGAGGTATGATGAAACAGGCCCGTAAGTTAGATTTGTTTACAGCATCCTCTTAGAAGATAAGTGCAGTATCTTTTACCAGTGCTTTACTGGGAGCTTTATGGGCCTTATGCCTGAATCAGTCACTTCTATCATTTATTCCTTAGCAGTTAAAAAAGCCTGAGAATAAATCAGTAGTTTGAAGTAATGAAAATGTATAAAGCTACCTTTTATATGGTGTAACTTATGAAAATTGAAAGATAAATGATTCATTTAAAATCTGGCCCCTTCAATGGACTAATTTGGTGCTTGCTGAATAGTGTTCAAAAAACAAACAACAGTTTTGTTACAGGAATGAGACTCCAGGGGATGGGAAGTTGATTTCCTATTGCCAAACTGATAATTTTTTTTCTCTCTACACTAAAGTCTATGGCCAAAATATGCATTTTTTTGATGAGTGAAGAGAAGCTATGGTAGCCATAAGAGAAAGTAAAAAAGTTTCTTTAAAAGGCACGGAAACCTTTTAAAGAAAGTGTAAAAAGCATAAATTTTGGTCTAGTTTCTGCCATTTGTAAATGAAACTCCTTAAACTATTTGTATCCTAAAGCTTTAAGTGTTTATAAGGAAGGTAGAAATCTGTTGGTATTGGGTTGAATTACAGTAGAATAAGATGAAACTAGAAAGTCAATGTTAACTTATTTAAATCAGATCAATGAAGTGTCTTGTTACATCCTGAAAATTCTGGCATTATATTCTTCTTCTGAAGCCTAAAAAATTTAGCATTCGTTTTCCCTAATTGTTTAGAAAAATTTTTTTTTAAAGCATGGAAAAGAGGAGATAACTGTCAGACCATCCTGAAAAAGGACTTTTAGCAGACAATGCTTTTCAACTTGTTGAAATGGTACTTAAGCTGGGACAATTTTGACTCAAAAGTCCGCAGTTTCCTTGAAGTTGGTACTATGCCATGGTATCAAGTGCTATAAAGTTGACTTCTGCTTGAAAGCATTTTGAGCATGATAAGCTGATGAATTAAATGAAATTTATTTTAAACTATTAAAAGTATAGCAATATCTGTGGCAATATTAATTTAATCCTGACATCTTTTGGTATGGTTATAAACTGGTACATGGATTAAAAAGTGAAAGAACAGTTAAGTCCCAAGAATTTGGATTTATCAAGACTTGTAGAATGTTTCTAAAGATATCGTAGAAAGGTAGTAGCTAGATATAAAGTAAAAGCTTATCGCTTTACAGAACTTTCCTCTTTCAATTTCTAAGTGTATTCAGAATTCATTATTACATTGGCTCATACTTGACTGGCCCTCGTTTCACATGAGTTTATCATTTAAAGAGTGTTTATTAACAAGCTGAGTTATTTATAATCTTTTTTGTTTGTTTCAAAATCGGTGGGGTTTTTATTTTTTCTTTTAAATACTTTTATTCTAAGAAAGTTATGTCAAGAACTGGAGATAATCCAGTTCTTAAGAAAAATAGAGAATGAAGTCAGTAGTGCAGGCAGGCAATGAGCGATGAAGGAACAAAATAAGAACTCAGCAAATAGGGTCTTGCTGGAAGATGGTAAAATATTAAGGCAATGTGTTATTTTGGGGGGAAGATTAAATAAGCAGAAAAGTGACACAAAAATGAGTGATGGAGAATCAATAAAACGTGAATTAAAAAGCCAGACACCTAGTGGATTCCAGTGTAATATCCTAGCATTTATTTGACTGGAATGTAATCAGTGACTGTTGTGTAAACTATATATAAATGAATTTACATGTGTGTTTTGCTGTTTAAAAGATTTACTGTCATTTTCTGAAAAGGAGCTATTACTATAAGGACATGTGAAGGGCTAACTAAGACTATCCAACCCTTATACTAACATGGCTGGAGAGAATAGGTTGTGACTGATATGCCAAAGAGAGTAGGAGGAACAAGTCTTTTGCAAACCCAGCAGCCTGATCAGGAGGAGAAAACTTTTGCTCCTCTTCTCTTTTTTTCCTCACCTTAAGTGATATTGGAGCTGAATTTTAGAAGAAGAAGCTTGTGGATATGGTACTTCTTATATTCAGATGAATCTAGGCGAGGCTGTTTCGTAAGTGCATCAATTTTTTTTAAAGGCAAGTAACTTTTTCACTTGGGCATCTGCTAACTCTTGTTTTATGAAAAGTAGTGACCAAGAGTAACTAATTGACACTGAGGGGAAAAAATGGAAGATTTTTTTAATACGGGGAATGTTAACATAGCTACAATTAAAAAAAAAAAAAAATCCAAACAAATAGTTTGCAAGAACACACAGCCTGCTCATGCATAAGTACCTGCTGGGACTTGGTCTTTGATTCCTTTAGAGAGGTAGGTGGTTGAAATGGTCTGAACTACTCTGTCAGAGGAGAGAATGTTTAGGACCTCTTCCCTTATTTTCAGAAAATCTCCTTTGCATGTGGAATCTTCTCTACTCTTGTGACCCTGGGCCTAATCTTCTCTCCTTTCTAATTTAGCTTGGAATTCTTTGTTTGAGAATTCCAAATTTCATCTGCATGTGCAAAATGGCAGAACTTTGCATGCATAATAAAAGCTCAGTGACTTCTTGACAGTGCCAGTGGCATGATTAATTCCCATGCATAATATATTCAGTCGTCCTGTGCATATGCGGTGACAATACAAGCAAAGGGGAATGAAGGATCCCCATGGATGATGTCTGGGAGAGAACTCTTGTCTTGCTGTCAAATGTGTTTGCCTCTCCCTAACTCCCCATAGATCTCTTTCTCCTTGGGCTCCATGCCAATTGCAGCATCTTCCCCATCTGGTCAGTATCATGAAGCTGGACCACACCTCAACCTCTTTCATCTCTAGCTGGCAAGTTTGTGAGACTCTTGGTGAAGAGACAGAAAATGCAAGATAGGTGGCATTTTCCTAAGGCACCTTTATATAGTAATCCCTGGTGTTTGCCACATTGAGTCTTTTCCTCTTAATAAATTAGTACTGTTTACAGAAAATCATGCCTGGTGTTTTGACTGCAGGAATTTTGTATCAGATGACTTCGTGCCTCATATCCCAAATATTAGGGCTTTTATTGTGATCATTTGTAGAAATGAGCCAGACTTTTCTTGGCTAACCTTATTAGTGTTAATCAGTTGTGTTTGTAGCATGCCATATAGTTTTTTGGGGCTTCGACAGATAATTTCTAGGCATTATTACATGTACAGTAGTAAAAATGTTAAGATATTGGAGGTAATGAAAAGATTTTTAAGTAAGACCAGCAAAGCTCTCAAACCAGAAAATTACCTCAGTCTCTTTTCTGACGTGAGCAGTTGCTCTTGCATGGTCTAAACTGGGATCACGTGGTGCCTATAAATGTTAACAAGAAGCCTTAGAGAACTTCTGCTGACAAGCTAGTATAGCTTTATGACATTATGCTGGCAAAACCGTGTATGTCACATTTGTAGCTACATATGTGGAAAGGTATAGTACATTTTGCTAACTGTAGTTTTTAGGCAGGTGTAGTGATTTGATGTCATGCTGCACATATTTCTGTATCATAGTAAACAAAATATTTATTATATCTATCTCATTAAATTAATAAATCAAGTAGGTTTTGCAGCTGTGTTTTAATAACTAGATAAAGTATAATCTGAATTCTGGCTGTTTACCAATGTTTATCAATGATGAAAAATTACAGATTAGTCTGTGTTTCTATATTCAGAACATTTACACAATGGATATATTGTTACGGTTGTCGTTTTAGTTCTGATTATTACTCAGTATGTCTATTGCAATTTTCTCATATACAGCTGTTACTGAGCTCCATGTGTAATACATGGAATGACTTTGTCCACCATTTATTTTATGAATAGCCTACAGAAACATTAGTGTTAATAATATTATCCACTTAATGTACATAACAGTTTATAATATGGATAGATGAATAATGTGTTGCACTATTTAAATTTTATTGGAATGACATAAATAGATCTAGTGCATTTTTGTTGGTAAATGCAGTGTTAAAGTCATCTGGTGGATTTAAAAAAACTCAGTTCTAAGCAAAGTGATTGCAACTACTCTGTTACCTAATATGTGAATAAAATAATTTTGACTTAAAACTGGTTTGTTTGGGGTTTTTTGAACCAAGAGCAAAATTTCCTTTTTAAAAGAAGTAAGAGTATCAGCTATTCAAGTTCTTTTTTTAAAGGGATGTATTCTGCTAATAAAGGGAACTAGGTAGGAAAACTTAAGCAATTTGGGGTTTTTTGCCCAGTAGCAAGAAAGTTTACATGAGATGTGTATCTTATATTAAGCATAGCTAAACTAAATTTACCAGTTTGGTAAATATGACATACAGCTCTGCTTAAACAGGAAAAATAATGGCCTGTATAGGATGCAAAGTAAGACCTTGTCCGATGTGCTGTCCCTTCTCAATTTAGGAATTTTGGCAGTTTCTACTTTTATCTCTTTTTTCACTTCATACGTATACAGATTCGAGGAGCTTGCACAGTAGTTCTGATTCTTTTTCGCAGTTTTCTTAACTCTTAATTGTTTGCTTTTTTCCCACTGCTAATTCATGGTTTTAGGATTGTGTACAAGATGAGAGAGAGAGTGACTGCCCCGCTAAAACAGCAATTGAAGATTTCCATAGGGAAATATATTGAATTGTAGAATTCTGTTGTATGCTTGTATGTATGCTCTAGTTGCCATTATTACTAGAGGAAGATGGTAAATAAGCAGCTTTGGGACTCCTGTTTACATACAGGATTTGTCCATTTGCCTCCAGCCTTTGATTCACCTTTTGTTTTGTTTTGTTTTCTAAGAGTAAAAAATATTTGTGTTTTATTGAAGCACAAGCTACTTTTGCTTCTGATTAATCTCTTGCATCAGAAGGTGGGCATTAAACAAATTTTGGCTAAGTGGAAATGACTTTTAGGCAGCCAGCTTCCTAGCTCTTCTTGTTCTTTATTGGCTCTTTTGGCTTAGATCAACATAGGAAGGCTTGGTTTTGTAAGCTTAAGAGGAAAATTACCTTTTTTTTTTTTTTTTTCCTTTTCTAGTTTTGGGTAATTGGGTAATATTCTGATTGTATGGAGGAGAAACTCCTTAGCCTGTTTTGTCTGGTTAAGTAGGGCTTCTCTAAATTGACTCTTAAGATACTGTTTTTGAAAATGTCATTGTATTACAGGTAGTAAGGATATACTTTGGTTTCATGAAAATGCTTTGGAATATTAATTAAGTACATAGAGAAACCATAATTAATAAGCACAACTGAGTTTTTTTCAGTTATTTTTTTCAGAATAGACAGGCACATAAACAGAAAATCTCCAGTTAATTATGTAGAGGTTATGCTGTTTGAGTCTGAGAAAATGAAGTTCAAGTTTGACAGCAGTATTTAAGTATGTAACATAAGAATAGCAGTTCTGATATTTTCCTTGCTGTGTTAAGACAAGTTTGATAGGTAGAGGTGATATGTATTAGACCAACTTGTAAAGTTATAAAAGTTAGACAAGGTTGAAGAAGGGCTTGTGAGCCCTAAAGCTAGTCTGACTTTACCTAGTGATTCTGGGTGATCTTACAAAAGACAAAGCTACAGCTATTACCCTGCCTTCAACTGTTGTGGCTACCATAGCACAATGTATTTTGGGTTAGTTCCACTGCCCACCCTCCCTCCCTGGTGTACTTTATAACAGACAAGCTGTGCTATGCAGACCAGTTAGTCTTTGTTGCTGAAGTTGCACAATTCATCTGTTGTTTAACTCCATAGATCTCAAAATAACTGACAGATGTTTGGCATATTTAGTCTTGAATTTTTAATGAATTTTTTAATTATATTTTTAACTATGTGGTAAGTGGTTTAACTGAGTGTGTACAGGAAACTGTCTGTACACTTATGCACATCTAGTGGATTCTTCTACTAAATAAAATACCTACCCAGTCTTTCTGCCATAAGAGGTATGTCTTCATACTTGTGTATTCACAAATTTCTTAACATTACTGATACTTTGTCATTTAAACTCTGTCCATTCTGAGCTACATTGTAGTACAGGGATTCATAATAAGCAGTGATCTACTAGAATTTTAGGACCACCAGAAGACTGCAGAGAGCTGTCTGGTATTTTGCCTCTAGTCCCAAAAAGTACCTGAAGTTTTGGTGAAGGATAAAATGTGCACACCACATACACATGCTTTGCTTCCAGACAGTTGTACAATATTGTAATTTTCTTTCTTAGGAGAACATGTTACCTGTTATTTGTTTGGGACCATCTATAATTCTATTGCAAAGTAAAGTTAATTTACTTCCAGCTTTTATGTGATTGTTTTCTTAAAAATATAGAGCTTCTTAGAAGTTATGTAACATAGAACAAATGAAGACTAGCACAAAACTGGTATTTTAGCAGAATAATTTTGGTATCTTCAATGTTTTTTCTGGTTACTCTATCAGTTCTTTTCACAGTTTTGGGTTTTTTTTTTCCGCTTACTACAGAAAAATTACATCAAATGCAGGATAACAGAACACTGTCAAACTAAGAAGGTTTTATATGGACAGCATTAGACAGGAGCAGAAAGATCCAGTGCACTAATAGGCACGCTCACATGAGCTACCTAGTCCACTGACAGTTTTTTCCTTTGTTCTCCCTCTCGACCCACTTTCTGCCAGTGATTTGTGACATATTTTGTAAGAGATCAAATAAGCCCTTGGCACCTGATTGCAATGTAGTGCTTGTTTACAGTTGCATTTTTGAAGGACCTCTAGACAAGATGGAAGGTTTAAGTTAAAGTAATTAAATTTGCATCTGCTCTGTGACAGGAATTTTCTTATGTATGCATCCTGTTGAGCAACTTTTACCGTAATTGGCCATGAAGTACCAAAAGAAAGATGCAGGTAGACAAAATCATTGTTGCCTACTACTAAAATCTGTCATTGTATTTCATAAGGACTGGCTTGTACCTGGGTTTGTGCCTGGTTCTTTGAAATATGGGAATGCCTACTTTTATTTGGGAGGGGGAAGGGAGAGATTTCCAAAGCATTAGACCTTTCTCTGGGTCTTTTCACACTGCTTAAGTGAGGCTAGATGTCTAAAATGCCTGTAGTTACATTAACCTCTTTCAGAATTACTTTTGTTTTCTGGAATGTTAGTTACTATTTGTTTTGTAGTTATCGGCTTTTTTTTTTTTTTTTTTGGCATGTCTACCTTTGTCCTTGGGCAGATTCCTGAGCTGTTTGATAGTTGCGTAGCTAGGCACTGAAGCTACTTTCTTTCATCACTTGATGATTTCTTGATCATTAAAGGTAGGTCTGATGTGGGGTGTTGTAGCTGTGCTGAAGTCGCTGGCATTGTACTCCTTTTGGTTGGATTCAAATTTAACCAGATGTTATCACTTCTACTTACATCTGCAGATGTAATTATTTTATAACAGAGTGGTTTTGTTTATATGGTAGTTTAGGGACAAAATGAATATTTGATTGATATTATTAATGTGAGAGTTTCTTCATGTTTTTTTAAGTCTTGAAACAACCTTGGAGGAAGATAGAGGACTGGAGAAATAAGCCTTAGGAAAACTGATTTGGTCATATTCCATGCAAAATTAGGAAATTAGCACTGGAAATCGAATAAAAGGTTCTTCTGACTCCAGGTCTGTTCTAACAGCATATCCTACTGGTTAGTACTTTATAGTAATAGTAGCAGTGACACACTCCCCCTCCCCCCCCCCCCCCCCAAAAAAAAGCTTTAGGAGAACTAGGCTATCACTAAAAAAATACAATGGAAAGTGTCTTTTGTTTTGGGGGGTTGTTTTGTTGTTCCCCTCTCAGCCATCTGTTATGAGTGCATTAAATGTTCAGTTGTCTTCTCAGACATTTCAGTAGATGACTTGTAATGGGCTTTGATAAGAATTGGCTATAACTTTTAAGTGTGTAACCAGCTTACTAGTTGACCAGTAGATAAACAAGCAATGAAGTTTCAGTTAGTGTCCCACAGCATTCTTCATCTTAGAGTAGCTCTTAGAGGCCCTAAGTGAGATATGAATCTCTGTTATTCTGCATACTATGCACGTGGTCTCCCAGTTATGTGTAAAATGCTGACATGAATAAATGTGGCATAGAAGTTTTGTTCATGTTGCACAACCCGAAATTTCTGTGGTTTTTTTTTTTTCCCTCCATGTTATCACTTAGTTATTTAGTTCAGATGAGTAAGTACTAGGTTGCTGTTAGTTGGCAGAACTCTCAGGCAGTATTTAAATTGACTTTATTCTAGAACTATCTGCACATGACTTATGCTCAGTAGAATTTTTTTTTTTTAAAGCAAACAATTTATTTGTGGAAATACTACTTTTTCTATATCCAGTTCATCACAAATTTGTTAGTAGCCTGGTCATTTATCCTTAAGTTATCAAGTTTAATTTTTTTTACTGAGCTGCTGTCTAGTAATGTGTGATTCCCAGGATCCTCATGTTCCTACCAACCTGAGAATCTTTTTTTCTTTTAATGTGATAAAGGTAAGTATTAATTCTTGTAAGTCAGAAGGCAACCAAGACACACTAAGTAAGTAGACTGAAGATAAGTAAGGTTCTTTTCTTCTTGTATTGTTTTGAATGTGGACCCTGATTTGAAAGATAAATTAAGCTGAACTTGATGAATAGCATCTTCTGTTTGCATTTTAAAAGCTAAAGACATATTTTATAGTTGCTTTGAATTTACCATGCTTAATATCCATTCTTTGTCGTATATTATGGCCAAATGCAGCTGATATGACGTAGCATAACGTACACTTGATATTGTTGAGATTCCTCTTGTCAGTGAGATTTGAAGTAACATGCGATGATGTTCACCTAATACCATTTGAAGTGGTTTTATGAGGACCAAGAATTATTTGCGTCTTGCATGACCTGTCCTTATTGCTACTTTTGAGTACAATATAGGTTAGGAGAAGTAATTATTTTCAGCCTACTGACCACAAGCGAGATTAATAGCTTTTGAAAGGGCTGTAATGAAAGGCTGACCCAACTGGCTTTTGTATTATACCTTGTTTATCCTACTCTCATCTCTATCACCTTTGGGCTACAACAAAATGTAATTTATGTTAGCAGTGCTTCATAGAAGGTGAAAGGTCATATTTTTAATGAGGGTAGCCCTGATTGGGATTCAGGTTTTAAAATGTTGTGTGGTAGAATACAGTCAACAAAGTCCATGTAAACAAAGTGATTGCAGAAATGGGCAAGAAAACCTATTATTTGGAAGGAAATAAGACTGCTTTCTTTTACTGGGCATTAGTAAAGATCTATTAGCAGAAGTTAAATAACTACGAAAAGGGATTTAATGAAATACTGGCATTGTGAAAGTCAAGTCTAATAAAGTGGAGTGTTGGGTTCTTTGTACTGAAAAAAGTATTTTGCAGATAATCAATTTCCTCTTTCTTATTTTGATGCTGTTTGCTAAAAACAACTTTTCATATACATATACATATATTTCTATCCATCTTATCTTTGACTTGAGCAGGGCAGAAATGAAATGACCACCTGTGCTTGTTCCAGGGAGAAATATGCTGTACAGTGCAACTGAGCTTGTCCATATTTGGAAAGGTTAACCCTAATACTCAACTGATTTTGAGTTTTCCCTTTGGCAGGAGAAGTTGCATTATATTTGAGTACAGTTTGTGAGATTGAGCAATGGTGTCTATTAGTGGTGTGTTCACTTTAGTAAAACCGAACTTTTGAGTGGTATGCTTTAGTGATAGACAGTGCTGCTGGATTTATTTGTTGAATGATGTTAATATTAGAATTCACTGTTACTTACATAACCATTTTTCACAGAACATGCCGCCTCCTCACAGAAGCCAAAATTTTTTGAAGTAGGCTATAACTTCAAGAGAATTCTAGTCAAAAGAAGTTTAGCAGGTGCAGGCAGAAGTCTAGGGTGTAAGAGAAGAAGATAAAGATTTCAACTCAGAGTAGTCAAAAGCTGATTTGAAAGAAGTTCTTGGATTTGGGTTTTCAGCATTCAAATGCATACCCTGTGTGACTGCTGCTTCCCATTGAAAGCTCACTCTTGTCTTTCACTTGTGTATGTTTTTTGCAAGTGACAAATTGTTTCAGTTATGTTCCAGGAAGGAATGGGAAACACTTGAGAGATTTTGAATTTCATTACTGTTTGTGGAAACAACTTCTAACCTGGGTTTAGTCTGAAGTTTGCATAGAGAAGAATGGTGAGGTGAGCCCCTTCAGTTATTTACAGCCAAACTGCCTTTCATGGAGATAAAAATTATCCAATTCTGAGCTTTTATATGTTGGGTTTTGCCATGTAAAAAGTTCTGTGTTAGAATAGAGAATAATTGCTAACTTTCCGATGTGACGGCATGGTAACTGATGTTAAATGTAGACTGCTAACAGTAACCACCATGTGCAAAACCACAAGGCATATAGGATTCGCTTTGTGTGGGATTTCATATCGGAAGTTTGAGAGGGGAGTAGTTTAGATTATGTAAGAGCTGCAAGACTTTGGAGAGGTATTGTGCTGATGTCAGATGCTCTTTTTCCCTGATTTTGCACTATTTTCTGTGTGTAATGCTGCATCATAATTAAATATTGGATTGTGCCCCTGTATGACATGAACTTTTTATTTCGTGGTGATATGTGAAGCAGAATATTGAGACCCTGTTCTAGCAGTTTGAACATTGGGTTTCTTCTCCCCAACACTCCCCCATTCCTGCAGTTGTACTTGACTGCCTTTTTAACCTAGGTTAGCCTTGCTATGCTGTCCTCCTGCAATGCCATTCCATGCTGCTGTCTCCCTTCTTCCCTATCGCAGCACTCCCCTGTGTCTTTGGGCTCCTGCTGTCTGTTGGCAAGGAGTAGAATCACATGTTACTTTAAAGCAACATAATGTTGGGATTCCCCTTCTTTTCTTCAGTGTCAATAGGTCTTGAACTATTAATGCAAATCTTCAAAATGATTCTTTTAAATTTACACTTGTTTTACATTATTTTATAATTAAGTTTTAGTGTTTAAAGAGAAGAAAGGAATGGAAGTTTTTCCAGTGATTAAATATTAATTTTATTCACATTTAACCTTAATTTACATTAAGGATGTTAACTGAAAGGCAGATCTTTTGAATTCAATGTTTTCATTCCCTTCTACCCTCATTGATGAATAGCTGGATCTTGTCATATGTTCATAAAGGATGATGGTCCACTGGGATAGAAGAAATAATTGTGCTGTCTTGCACATTCTAGTATGGTCTGTTTGTGATGCTTACTGTTTCCTTAAAAAAAATAAATCCCTTTTGTCTAAACTAAAACTGAGATTTGAAGCAACAACTTGTGTCAGACCACTAGAGAGACCATCCTGCTTCTCATATGGCTAATTATTTTTGTTTTATTTCAACAACAACATTCTCCTTAAAAATTACAACACTATTATATTTCAAATATTTTTCTTGTTAAAGGCTTCTCTTTTGCTCTTTTGAATGAGACTTTTATAAGCTCTTCTTACTTAGGTGCTTCTGCTTAAGTCTTAAAAGATTGAACAAACAGACCAGCCTTAAGCACTCTGAAAACCCAGTCACTCCTGTATTGTCATCATTTGGTGTTATGTATGCAGGTGAAATTAAGGCTATAGATTATGAAATATTAGGCTATGGATTATGAAATATTATGCTTCATTTTATATATTTCATATCCAGATTTCTCTTACATACAAACTGAGAGACTGATTTGAAGATACCTGTTTAATCCTATGCAAGCCTTTTGAGGACTCTAGCAATTTATCTTCTCTGTCTTAACAGGACTTCAGTGTTTTGGAAATCTGATTTCTAAGGTATTTTATTGGAAGGTGTATTAAGTGATAAGATTGATGATAAAATCTTGTATTACACACGTGATGTATCTGTTACATACAGTACTATGAATTTAGGTAAATACAAAAATATTGTGATGCATGCAACTACAACTAGGGGTAAAACTGACCACTGATGTTTATTTTGATTTGTTTTCAGAGAATTATGTTAACTAAAATGCACTCAGTATACTCTTCATAAAATCTGTATTTCTTACCTGGGAGTTCTGGTAACATAAAATTTATTTCTGTAATTAAAATTGTTTACAGAAGCCTGAGTAAAAGTACAGTCTTCATATTGTATAAACTGCTATAGCCTATTCCATGCATTCAGTGCAGACACTTGCACAAGAAAAATCCTAGTTTTGCATACTCTACAGTTAGGTGCTTTTGCAAATGATACAGACCTTTGTGCGCAGTGTTTAATAAATTATTGAACTTTGAAGAATCTTTGAGAAGTAGGGCCTGCATGTGACTGAGCAGTAGACACGAATAAATGTTATCCTCAAGTGTATCTAGCAGACAGTAATAGATGCTTGAGCAGACAATATGAGCACTGAGTGAATGATGGTAATAACATTAAATATTTACATATAGCAAAAGCATCTTGACAGAAAAAAAGAGACTGACTGTAACAAGGTGGATAAAACCTAGTGTAATATAGTGTAATATCTTTCTATAGGACAACTTTCTGTTAATAACTAGCAGCATTTCTCTGTAAGATGCATATTATAAAAGCAGTTGTTTGGGACTCACAACTACTGTATTTCAGTCTACAGATTTTATACGACACTTTAAAATCTGTGAATCTTTACTGTCATACAAGACAGTTTTCAAGACCTCATCAGTATAATCTCCTGGAGCTGATATCACTCCATACTTACTATAACATAAAAATAATTACTAAGTTCAGGAATAAGAATTAGTAATTGGATAATAATCAAATGTTTAATATCAACCAAAAGTACATTTTGACCTGTACATTACTAGAAGCTCAGAATCATTCTGCTTTACTTTACCTTAGTTTTATGTTGGATTTTCTAATATAGGAGCTGTCTTGAGAATTGTGTCCAAAAGAAAGTTGTACTGTGGCTGTACTCAAAAGAATTCATGAAAGCAAGAAGCAATATCCTTCTCCTTCCTGCCCTTTCCACTGCTGAGCAGTTTCATGGGTATAAATCCATTTTATTCATGTCCAGAGTCCTTGAAGTGCATGACACTTGTTTATGTGCCCTTGGTTTTTTTGGGGGGGAATCTGCAAATTATGGTTGTAGAACGGTTGGTATTGTTTGCATGGTACTTTTTAAGGTCATGCTTGACATTCCACGTAATTTTTAAAGGAAATTACGGTATCAGAAGCATAGGATAACAACTCAATTTTTATACTGAAGAATAGATGAATTTTGGTAGAGGTTCTTATGCTTCTTAATGCATTCCAAACAGCTTTCAGTTATAGGAAAGAAATAAAACAAAGGGACAGTAAATTGAATTTTTTTTTAAATACTCTATGAAGCCTGTATTGCTATGGTGAACCTGTTTGCATTTAATGATCTGTCATGTCATGTAATTAAAGCAAATTAATATTGAAAATGAAGTAAAATGGAGTACTATCAAGCCACTTTTTCATATACTCATTTTCTTGTAATAGCAAAAGAGAACATAGACCATAATTTTAGAATTTGTTGCTTTGTCATCACTGAGATTGCCACAAAAATATTAAAACAAAACAACAAAGATAATTCCTTGGAAGTGGATACTGGAAACTTTGTTTTACTTTTTTGCTTAGAATTCTTCCCCTGCTTACTGCTTTTGTTGGAAAGATGCTTAGTAATTGGTTTCTTACAGGTGGCTTCAGCATGGGTAGCGGTTCAATGTTTGTAAGTAATCAGCATCCCTGAGAATATGAATGTGGAATATCTAAGGCATATGACCAGTTGAGCATTGGTCAGTCAAGCGTTTTTTGAGGTATAAGGGCAAATACATTTTTCCAGCTTTTAAGGAAAGAATCTTAATCCTTTGGAGGAAAGGGTTGGTATACTGCAAGGCGGAAAAATGTTATATTCCTGCAAATAAGTGAATTACATGTTTTATAAAAGGAATGTGACAGAAATGTAATGTGACATGTTCTCTTCTTGGATGAGTTTTCTTTGAAGTAAAAAGTTTTGCAGGTGATAGCTGTTCTGAGAAGCATTCCTTTGTGGCTGTAAAATTGATGTGGACTACAGAGCTAGAATGCTGATAACTTGATGCTAGTGGATGTGAGCATAGATGTTTTGAATGGGGACTGAATAGAAGCCCAGGTGGGCTCATTCCACTGTCTAAAACTTGCCCCATATTTCTTGTTTGCTTTTTGGATGTCAAGAATTGGAAATTATGCAGCAGTTAACTTTAAGATTTCATCTGGTATCTAGTAGAGTAGCATACCCCTGGCTTTCAGAGGGCTGCGCATCTCAGGATCCTTAAGAAAAGATACCTATTTTGGAGTAGAAGATCTACATGTATTTCTCAAGGCAAGTAGTAGTTGGGGATGGTTTTGGATGACAGTGTCTAACATGACCAGGAGTTACTCTAGTTTAAATCCTTTTTCTTTCTCACACAACTCTGGTAGATAAAATGAATTATTCTTGTAAAAGCAATAAAATATGACAGATTCTTATAAAGCTTGGGCAATAATAATATAATTCAGCGATCATCAAACTTTGGACTTTTTTTTTTTTTTTCCCCTGCTATGTTATACAGGGAGTTACAGTTGTTTTTTGCTGTTAATACTGCCTTCTTTCTCTTGTGGACTTCACAGCTCCTTAACTGTTATACCGTTGTTCATTGCATTGTATCAGCACAGTCTCCTCATTTAAGCTCTACAAGATGTGATACCAGTGAAAGTACTCCAAGAAGTAGAAGTACATTCTTTGAAGCTGGAAGTGTAATTTGAGAAGCCATGAGTAGAATTCTATATGACATGTAAGGAACAAGATTATCTTCCTTTTTTATTTGTTATTTAAAGTAGGGACAATATTGATTCTTGTGGCAGCAGTTTAGGTCCTAAGGCAGGGTATAGATTAAAACATCTAAAGTATATTTGCAGTAGAGGTTTCCAAACTTAGTTATAATGTGCTGCCCACTCACTGAGTGAAGCTTTTCCCAGCTGGATTTCTAAGGGCTTTTTAGTCCTGCAGTATCTAGGCACTTTACATCATAACTATTTGCCTAATAGAATAGAAGGTTTCATTCACATGGCTGTGTTCTCTTAATCTAACCATCAAGGTGAGAATTTTAACTTGAGAATCTTCTTTCATTGCACATAATTTCAGTGTTTTTTTTGATGAAGGTACATAAAAGAAGATGATACTTTGTTCATCATATAATCTTCAAGGTCCAGACCCTGTAATAGTCAGGATCTGAACACATGCAAAACCTTACTAAAATCTTATATTTTGATTTCACTGAGTTTGCGGTAGGGAAATTACATTAGACAAACTCATTCTGCAAGTGTAGTTGTATAATGTTTTCATGAGCAATGTTTTAAAAGCCATTATTCCTCCTCTTCATTCTTCACCCTCATACTTCTTGCTGCTTCAGAATTTGGAGAAATTGTTTGTAAAGTAGTCTCTAAGCATCTTTCTTTAAATTTTGTGATAGAGGTTATTTTTCAATCAGAACAGGCATTTAGTGTCCTCCTATAATAGTAAGGCTGCCTTGTGGGGATTTTAGATTTTTTTCAGATTTTGTTTTCTTGTTCTGTAGTATGCAGTTCAAAAATATACCCTAAAATATTAGTTTCATTTAGCTTAATGAAGCTAAGAACACGAAATATAGAGTCATGAGGCGCTTGAAGTGGCAATTTAATAGGAAGCAGCTTTGTTGAGGGTGGTTTTCTACTGAAATTAGTACTATAAAGCATTAATATGTTGCTATCCATTTCATGAGGATAGATGTAGGGTTCAGATGCAGAATTTTTATTTTATTCATTTGTATGTAAAGTGCCCATAAATAAATGGTGTCCATGTGCTAAATGACTAGTGAACATAAAGTCTTATACTTGCATTTTCCTGTAAAAATCTTGTGAAATAAAAATGCAGAGACTAACGTCAGGGATTATATTAGCATCTTTTTTTGCAATTTATGCTTTTAACTTGATCTAAGCATGTAAATTTATCATTTTAATTTTTTTTTGTACTGGTAGACAATTGTGCCAGTACTGAATACATACATTAATTTATATTCAGCATAAAATATATTTCAGCCTTTTCACATCTTTTCTTGGGCGAGGTTGCACTGCAAAGTTTGGTTAGTTTGCATCAACCTAAACATTCAACTGCAGTACTAATCAGTAGATGTGCAACAAGATAACGGATACGTGAAATAGCTGTAATCTCCATTGAGGTGATAATAAACGTGGTAGCAGAAGCATACAGTGTCAAAATGCAAACAAGGAATGAATGTGCAAAGTTTACAGTCTCCAAAACACTTTAAGCTGTGAAAGCACTCCAGATGAAAACAATAATAATAAATAAAGTCCATTCAAACATGGGAAAAAATAATTTTGAAAATTAAGTTGGTGAAATATTCTCCTAAAATAATTTCATAAAATATCCAAGCTATCTAAACGTTCCTGTGCATAGTGTAAGCTTTAAAATATACCAGGTTTTGTCCTTTCCTGCAAGGTTTTTCTCTTTTTTTTTTTTTGTTTTGGTTTGGGGTTTTGGGTTTGGTTTGGGGTTTTTTTTGACTGCAAGAGCAGCCCGTAATAAAAACGTATGTAATGCTTCATTAGCTATTCAAGGAAGCCTATATTTTAGTTATAAAGAAAGGGGAGGAGTTTCTCATCATGACCTTTTTTGTCTGTCTTTTCTTGGCAAAGAGTAAGGCTTCTCTTTGGTACTGTGCGAACTCCACACTTGAGCTGAATTAGCTTTTGAACTTTTCATGTACTATAAATCTTAAGAGACAATAAAGTTAAAGTGCACGTCACTAGGTGGCACTGAAACATCGTTGTATGCCAAGTACAGTCTTGAGCTCTTCATCTGTGCTACTAGAGCTGCCTGGATTTGTAAGTGTCAGGGAAATTGTTTTATTGTTAAAGGGCATAGTGTAATATATTCATCTCCATCCAAAGCAGCCATTTAATGCCCTGAAACATGCCCTCTTACAGCTCTGGCCTGTTGACTATGCTTATTTGGTGTAATAATTAGCAGAATTTCTCACTAACAGCAGTACTTACTAACACCTCACATTTTCCTCTGTGTTTTTGTACGTGATGGATTGCGCATTCTATGAATAAAGTTAAGCGGGTCACAGCCTAAGCCCTGTACAACACAGCTATTTTCTGCACAATAGTTTTGAATAGATACATATTAACTCCTTTTTAATCCCTGTGGTGTGTAATGCAAACAAATTTGAGTCTTTTTGTAATAGGCTATTGAAAACTTGTAAGCACACAACAGTTAACTTGTCAACTTAAAGAACAAAAGAAATTGAACGAGGAGCTATAGGAATTAGAGTACACTGTCTTTTAACAATGGCATGCTTTAGAAGCCTGTTGTAATGCTTTATGAAGTTTGGTACAGATCGCTGTACTTTGTTCTAGGGGAACAATTCTCATATGTATGTTAAAGGTGATCTTTCTCCTGTCATGATGTTCAGTTACTCTGCTTAGTTTGAAAATGCAGGTGGGCAGCCCGAGTTAAACGTCTTACTTTTTTTTGCACTTTACTAGCTGGAAATGAGTGAATATGTTGAAAATTGTTCTGATGGAAATAAAAAGAAAAGGTCCTTGAATAAATGCTGTGGTAGGGATCCCTGTCATGGTTCTTTCCAAATGCAGTGGCAAGGACAGATAGAGTTAAGGGTTCCCAGAATTATTACGTAAAGGTAGTCTATTTTAGGTCAACTCCCTAAGTGAAAATCTAATGAAATTCCTATATAATGAGTTAATTCAAGTAGCAGTGATTTGAGACATTTGTCATACGGAAGCTCAGCTCTGCATGGAGACCATCAAACCTTTGTCACTTCTAGTTTAGAAGGGAATTGCAGCATATGTAGCGTTAAGTGTTGGTCATAAGCTCTTGCAGTTGTCTGATACTATTGAATTTTAAAATCCTTCCTTTTTTTTTTTAAAATACTGTATTGTTCATTCTTTTTTCATCCAGCCCTTCTTGAATTCTAGTTACCGCTGAAGCAACTCCATTGTAGAAGGGGAAGTAATACAGCATGTTAAGCCAGCAAATAAGAACAAAGGTGGCTCTGGCAGCTTTCTCTTAATGTCAGTTCCTTGCCCTCAGCCTCCCTTATTAATGCATCTGAGCTGCTGTCACTCAGATGGTTTTAACACAGACATGCATACTATGTGTCAAAAAGAGTGGCCTAGATTTTTGAATTTCAGGTTGAGAGTACCCCAACATATAAAACCACTGTATAAAATTATGAAATGGTTGACTCCAGTCCTTGTAGACACTCTGAAGGAAATGAAATTTACTTATTTTTGTCTTTGACATATCCTCGAAGGAATCAAGAGAGTTTAGAATTTTAAGTTGTCCACAATATTTCCATTTGGACAGACTTGCCTGCGTGCCTTTAATTTTATCCTAGTTCAGAACAATCCTTTTCTTTGTCAAGTTGTACTTCCATATTAGGATTTGTGTGTGTGTGTGCATATCTCTTTTTATAAAGGGTTTTTACCTCTCCTCACTGTTCCTGTTCCTGCCCTTGTACTAATTTACCTGTGGGCTTTTTGATGATGTTCTTATATAACATAGACAAATATTTACTTAAAAAGACAGTCAGAGACTATTTGGTGCTTTTTCTTTATTGGGTCATTTCATGGATTCAGTTTTGAATGTTACCATGCAGTTGATTAAACACGTCAGTATTTTCCTATCAGCCTGGTACAGCTCTAGTATCTGTTATGGATCAGTATGGCTGCCTCTCTTCTTCCTTTGTTTAGACAACGAATCCAAACCATTCTAGAATGAGTTAGTACTCTTTGTAGGAATTGTTTGTTTGATAAATTTGGCAGTAAGAATATGCGGTAGTATAAGTCTAGGATTTTTTTTTTTTTTTCAGCAGAAGGGAGCAAATAGGACAAAGGAGAGTTGCATTGAAATCTGGAATGGTCCTCTCTCTGCCAGCCTCTCTCTTTTTCACCTTCAGAAATCCAGCTTGTATTTGAGAATAGCATGGAGAAGGGAAGACATGATTTTTACAAAGACTTGTCACTACTGTGCTACTTCACATTCACAAATGACAGATAGTGATAGTAGCAGGACTATCTAGACTCTTAGACCAGTTAGGAATATAAGTGTATGGGGAGAAAGGACAGACAAGTTTCCCTGAAGAAATACACATGGAAGACATAAGAAATAATTTTTGTACATATCCATTTTAGTGGAGTGGTGCTGCTCTGCAAAATTACACCTGACCATTGCAAGTGAGGGAAAAAGTTAAGAAGAAATAAGGTCTGTATATGGAAGTAACAAAAATGAAAACTGGAAATTCAGTATTAGCCTTTGCAAGAGTTAGGATTGTTTTATTACAACAGAATTAATTGAAAAAGTAACAGTTCTTAAGTTTCCTCAAGAAATGTATTAAACAAAATGTTGATTTGCATTAGGAAACTTGCCTTGCTTTGGCACAAAGGAAATGGCTTAAAAGATCTACTTCTTTCATCGCAGATTAGTGCTCTCTTGTATTTCATCTCTTAGTATACCCTAAGCTTAGTCTTTAAATTATGCAAAGTCAGTTTAAGAATAAAATGTGAGTGAAAGAAAATTGAGTAGTCCTTCCTTTAGCTGTGGTTGTTTAGCCTTATGATAGTACTGTAAATGTTCCAAGTACTATGAAATACAGATCCCGACAAACTCTTGTCTAAGTTTGTATGAGTTGTGAGACAGAAGAGAATTTCTAACACCAGCTTTAGGACTTCAGTAAAATACATTCTTACAGAAGTAGACCAGGGTCTTCTGATTCCCTGACCACTGGTGACTGGCAAAGTGATGAATCAAAACCAAACCGAGGAGTGAGATGCATCAAACTTTCAGTTAGTGTGGATCTACTGCCTCCAGTTTATTTGGTTAGGCTGTATGTGCAGAACTTCTTAAGCAAGTAGGGTTTATTCATTGTAGTCTGCTGGTCTAAACAATTTGGGAACCACTGAACTAAAATGTGTCATTTAAAAAAACATCCAAACTTGATATAAAAAAGAATACCCAGGAAGGAGAATTCATCTTGCACAGTGGTGATCTGTTCCAATGGTTAATTATCCTTTCTTTTAAATTGTGCTCCCTGTTTCTGGTCTGAACTTGCCTAACCTTCTTTCAGACCCTGAATTTTGCTAATCGTTCTCTGCCAACTTCAATGTTAAATGTTAGCTTTCTGTTCCCGGTGTGGCTTGTTCGAGAGGCTATGAACAAAACAAAGCCTTCAAACGAAACAAAATTAACTGAGTTTGAATTGTTCAGTACATTTGCATTGTTCGCTATGAGGTTTTTTCTTTAAATAATTTTGTTACAAACACCCCCCTTTCTCTCAGCAAACCCCATATAGCAATATCCTTCTTGAATTTATATGCCAAATTTCAACAGTGTTTCATTAACAGTTGTCTTATTATGAAATTGAGGCAACAACTGCAGTTTATAGGTTTTTCTAAGTGAGTGTTGTTATCATCATTTGACCAATGGTGTAGTTTATGCAAAATTAGGAAATTATTATGTTATAAATACAAAACAATGTCTGTGCATTTATTACACAGGTTACTCTTATAAATATATTTAAAATGTTACAAATTGCATTTTTTGGCACTTGAGTACTCTTGTACAAATATTGACACATATGTTAAATTTGTGTACATAGTGTGATCTGTAATTTTTATGCCCTTGAAAATAATTTGTAAAAAATGATGCAACTGTATTAACATTGTACTCCTGTGTACCTTCAAAAATAACATCTCAATGGTTGTGCTGTTTTGGAAATATGTTGACAGTTCGTATGACACCAAATTTGTTGTAACCACGATAACAAATCACTGATGGTTGCCTTTAAATTGTTTTGGGGAGAGGAGGGGGAATTGCACAAAGCTTCTGCTCAAAGGCTCCTCTAGTGTGGGAAATGTTTGAAGGAAAATCTGTGTTTATCATGTCCTTGAAAAGGACAAATCGCAAAGATTGAAGAGCAGAGGCAGGAAGCATGGTGCTGATTCTGCAGCTGAACCCAGGGGACCTAGCATACCCCTTCCTCTGTGTTCTGTCTGCAGTGATTTTGTTAATTGTGGCATATACTCTCAAGAATTATCTTGTAAATACCTCCTTTAAAATACATCAGCTCTGTATCTGGTGAAATGTGACTAACACAAAAGAAAAGTGTTCCTGGAATACATTTCCTTTTATCTTTAAGGCTTTCAACTATCTTCCTGTCTTTCCATTCCAGAGTGAAGAATACAGTTAAATAATCAAATATGATACCTTGGAAGGCTGTAAAGGTCTTCAAATTTCACAAAGTTTCTAAGTGCTTTTATACTTTCATAGTGCTTATTGTGCTAATAAAATCTCTGGAAAATAATTTAGTTCTGTAAAAAATATCAAGAGTCAACAATTTTGTAACAGCCTACGAGGATGTTCAAATACTGTGTAGTGGGCATGACAGTTACAGTATGTGAAATTTAATGCTCTAGCTCCTTATTGATCTTCCTTGTAGGCGACTGCATGGCACAAGCATTTGCACTTAGCACCTGCTCTTTCTACATTAACACTATCTTCAGCCGTGTTATCAAGGGGACTTTGGAAACCACACTTGATACTAAACTTAAGTATTTAAGGAAATATCTATTTTTTTTCAAGTATCCATTTTCTTTTCACTTTACTTTTGACTGCTGCTTCTTCTGAGTGATGCTTCACAACTTAAAATCCCCCCTCCCCTTTTTTTAAGTGTCCTTATTACACATTGGATACTTCTACCATTACCTATCAAAAATATAGAGAGACCAGAAACGCTGAAAGGCTCATTATTTTCTGGAAATGATGAAAAGCTGCAAGAAAATTAATCGCATCTTTGATCTTGCTGGTGGTTCTGAAAAACTGTATTAGTGTGACCTGCTGGTGTGTGTGTGTGTGAAAATTCTTTGTCTGTCTACATCTATGGAAGTTACAAGCCTGTTGCAAAGGTTCTGAATCAGTATCTCAAGCTGTGTCAGCCCTTGGTTCTCATTCTGGAGGTCCTTGGTTAATTCTCTGGTTGTTGGTCAGCGTGTTTGCTCTTGCTTTGCTACACGAATTAGGTATTATACCCCAGTGAAGGCTGTACAATTCCACGTTGTAGATATGCAGTGCTTCCCAAAATGTTGTGGTGATTCTTAATGTTTCTTTCTGTTTCCTTGGGCCATTCAAGGAGAAACAGCACCATGTCACTACATCGCGGTTTAACCCCAGCCAGCAGCTAAGCACCATACAGCTGCTCACTCACTTTACCCCAGTTGGTTCGGGGAGAGAATCAGAAGGGTAGAAGTGAGAAAACTTGTGGGTTGAGATAAAGACAGTTTTAATAGGTAAAGCAAAAGCTGTGCACGCAAGCAAAGCAAAACAAGGAATTCATTCACTGCTTCCCATCAGCAGGCAGGTGTTCAGCCATCTCCAGGAAAGCAGGGCTCCATCACGTGTAACAGTGACTTGGGACAACAAACGCTCTAACTCCGAACATCCCCTCTTCCTTCTTCCCCCAGCTTTGTATGCTGTCCTATGGTCTGGAATATCCCTTGGGTCAGTTGGGGTCAGCTGTCCCGGCTGTGTCCCCTCCCAACTTCTTGCGCACGCCCAGCCTACTCGCTGGTGGGGTGGGGTGAGGAGCAGAAAAGGCCTTGGCTCTGTGTAAGCACTGCTCAGCAGTAACAAAAACATCCCTGTATTATCAACACTTTTCAGCACAAATCCAACACGTAGCTACTATGAAGAAAACTATCTCTATCTCAGCCAAAACAAGCATGCAATATATTTCCTGTTCATAAGCACAGTATGCAGCTCCTAAGGCTGCGCAGCTCTAGCACCCTACGTTCTGGTGATAGACTTCAGTAAAAGTAAGGTACCACCAATAACTTTGTAGTGTCATTAAAACATGAGAGGTCTACAGACAGCAATGGCAAATGTATCCTTGTTTCAACATTAATGCTTGTTATAATCTATGGTTCTATTTTATCTGTTTTTAAGCTTTATTTAGTCTTTTCACTGTTAAAGGATTGGTGCTTAGTATTTCACTACTGGTCAAACCCACATGGTTTCTTGGGACTGGGTGTATAGGGGTATATTTGCTACATCATGCAGAATCAATTATTGGTGACAGTCACTAAGGTTTCTGTCTGCTCATTCTTTAGAGGTGAGCTGGTTAAGAACTGCTTGATTAAGAAATATAGTTTCTCAGCAACTCTTGCCTATTTCTCAGTGAAACTATGCAAAGAATGGCATGCGGAAGTGGCCCGGTGTCCTTATCTATTCCTTGTGATTCACGAACATGTTGATCTAAAAGTATCCACTGTTTTGAACGTTTTCTTAGGTGCATGCATGGTCTTGTGTCCATATGTTTAAGAAGCAAACTGAAGAACTGGAGATCTGATTGAAACTTGATCATTATTTTCAAACAAAATTTGAATGTTCTTACTTCTCACCTAATACAGCTGATCCATTTACCAACTGGTACCTGCTGGAAAAGAATGCACAAACGATGGAACAATGTTTATTGACAGGTATACTGAGGAGGCTTAGGGGCATTTTGTCAGCAAAAAGTAGCTGTGTTTGAACAATTTATCATTTCAGTTTTATATTATGATTACTTAAAGTGCTAATCTGTGTGTGACAAATCTACACTCAGCTGGGTAAGAAAATTGCCAGTTCTGTTCCATTAACAGCCACTGGCCAAAGGAACAATGTTCCTGTAGGTTAAAACAACAGTTAAGGAGACCTTAACACGTCAAGGTGGGGAGAGAGGGGATACTGTTAGCAAAGATGTTTTTCACACATTGCTAAGCTGCTTCAATGCATATATTAACTCTTAGTTCAGTTACATCAGTCAAGTATGCTGTGCATATGCATGACTGGTCTGTATGTCTGTGTGAACCAAAATCTGGGGCTGCTGATTTATGAGAAAGGGTAAGAGAGGTTGAAATTAGTAAGCAAAGCCAAACAGTACCTTTGCAGGAAAGACTATCAAACAGTCTTTTAGACATCTGCTCAGTTACAGATACTGGTGTTAGACCTGAGGTCTTTGCATTACAGCAGATTGTTCATTATTGTGGTGGGTTGACCCTGGCTGGAGGCCAGGTGCCCACCAAAGCTTCTTTATCACTCCCCCTCCTCAACTGGACAGGGAAGAGAAAATATAACAAAAGGCTCGCGGGTCAATATAAGGACCGTTTAATAAAGCAAAAGCAAAGGAAAACAAAAGATTTTGTTCTCTACTTCCCAGCAGCAGGCAATGTCTGGCCACTTCCTGGGAAGCAGGGCTTTAGCACTCATAGCAGTTGCTCTGGAAGACAAATGTAAATAAAGAATGCTCCCCCTTCCATCTCCCTTTACTTAGCTTTTATAGCTGAGCTGATGTCATGTGGGGTGGAATATCCATTTGGTTAGTTTAGGTCAGCTGTGCCAGTTATGTCCCCTCCCAAGATCTTGCCCTGCCCCAGCTTGCCATTAAGGTGGAGGGGGGGCAAAAACGTTGGAGAGACAGCCTTGATGCTGTGCCAGCACTGCTCAGCAGTAGCCAAAACACTGGTGTGTTATCAACACCTTTCTAGCTGCCAATGCAGAGCACAGCACTATGAGGGCTGCTATGGGGAGAACTGACGTCATCTCAGCCAGGCCCAATACAGTTATATAATTTTTTTTTGTGACCGGATCACTTGAACTGCATTCTACTACTTCTGTAACTGGACTGGTTTGTTCAGTGGGAGAGCAAGATGCACAATAGTCATATTAAATAACCTGCATGCTTTATTGTAGTATAGTTAGGAAATGGATTTATGGGCTATTAAATATTGTTAGAGAGTCATAGATAATCTTAATATGAGTTTATATAGAATAATAATAATACTGCAAGTTTTTGTCCTTAATATGAAAATGTTTTTGGCATGTAGTATTGGGGCTGGGGGGGAGCTGTAGTATGTGAAGTGTGGTACAGTATGGTCATATGTCTGCCAGTATTTTTGACAGGCTGGATTATAGAGAGAATGTAATAGGGACAAAGCTTTTGGTAAGACTTGAGCGTAATGAAGGGTAACCTGGAAATGTAACTTTTTAATGTGAGTAAATGGTGCTGGAAAATTGGCCAGTCCCTTAAGATCTTTTAATAATGAGTGGAGTTTACAGAAATAATTTGAAGAAAAAAAATTCTGAAATTAATATATGTGATAATGGAGGCAAAAAAGCTGTAATAGTGCATTTAGAATGTATTTTTTTATTACTCTAGGATCATTTCTGACATAGCTGGTTTTAGTGAGCCACTTGAATGATCTTGATTGCTATGAAGTTTTAATAGCTAACACTTAGAAAGCGTTGTAGTTTAAACAAATGTTAACTTCAAAATCACATTTCTTCTTTACAAAACTATCCCAAATTTGGTGTGTCTCTTACTTTAAAATTTTTCTATTTTTTAAAAACATGTGAAAGAATGTTAGGAGGTAAGGTTGTGGAAGTTCCTGTAAAATGGTGGCTTTTTTCTAAATGGGCTCTTAGTATTGTGTCACAATATTTTTACTATATAAAGTATTTAATCTTCCTCCTTTATGAAGCCATTGAGCTCTCACTTCAGAGCACTAGCCCTTTTCTTCATGCATGACTTGAAAGAAGTCCACGTTTTGTTATAGTTGACTAAAAACAAAAAGAATGAAAGAGAAACATGGGCCCTAATGTACATTCTTACATGGGGAAAAAGCTAATAGAGAGGAGGGATTTTTGGAAAACCAAAGGTTTGCATCTGAACTTCTGATTCAAATCTTTCTTTCATGACTATATTGATTCTCAGTGCCTTGCTAAACCTGATAACCTTTTGGAAAACAAAAGACTATTGGGAAAAACAGTATTGGAGGTAGATATGATACCTTCTTATGCTTTGAATAGAGGCCCTTTTTTTAGGAGCTGCCCCAGAAATTTCTGCGAACACATTGGATTGTATTGAAAACAAAAAAATTTAACTGGTTTACTAGTTCTGGTCCCGAGTCAGTATTCTCAAAAGTGTAAAAACTTCAGCAGGCAATTAGCAAAACTTCTTAGGATGAAAAAATTGGCCAATGTTTTAAGAACTTCTAATGAAAGGAGTTAAGGCAGAAGGGCTTTTGTAGGCTGTGAGTGGAGATGATGTTTCAAAGCTACCAGGCCTTCCTTTTGCACTCACAGTATATTTGCAGTATATTGTTCCCTCCTTTAGCTTCAGTAAGATTATTTGTCAGATCTAAACATGAGATAGATAAAATTCAGCCTGAATAAAATGTCTAGCTTTCTTTTACCTCTCTTTGCTGTAAGATTGCTGGGGGTGGAGGGGAGTAAAAATGAGGAGCATTTTCAATCTTTCTTTATAAATAAAAAAACCACAGACATCATTGACCCAATGAAATTAAGGCAACATTAAGTGGGACTTGAGTCACGGTAACATGAGTCAGGCAGTGAATCAGAAAATTCAATTATTTTGCAAGGAAGAGTGTGTATGAGTACGTAGAATTGTTTTGCTTGTTGTACAGTTTTCTCTGCATTAGGCAAGCACCAGCTTGCCTGAAATGTAGATCAAAGAGTCCAGCCAGTTCTCAGCCATCCGCAGAGTATTAAAAATGGTTGTTCCCTAGTGTGATGTGTATATGAAATATTTGTAAATAATAAATATCTAAGAATTGTTAAAATAGGAAGTTAAATGTAACAGTGAGATATTCGTTTTTTGTTTGAATTGTCGTCTTTCATGTATCTTTTCCATAGCATGATTTGTCTTTTGCTTCATTCTGCATAATGCTGATTGTAAGGTGAGAGTAAGTAATCAATGGCTGAAAAAAAGGTTGCTTGTATCCCCTCAGAGGTCAGAAATGTGCCTGTTAGAAGTTTCAAAATACTGTCTTTTCTGAAAAAAATTTTTTTTAGGGAATTAGGAGGTAGACTTTTCCACAATAGTGAGTAACAGTCATGTTTTTTGGCAGTCTGCTAGTTTGAATAAAGTGTATATTTTAACTGCTCATCTTGTTGTATAACTAAAACCTAATTTCCTTAAATGTTTCATAGGCACTGTTTTATCTGTCCATCTCTTGGAATTGTGTGACTGACTTTTTACACCAGTATGGGATGCTGCTCCAGGTCCAGAGAGATTACTTGGTGTAGCGAAGCTGACGTTTTCCCCAAATTCAGATGAAATGCAGGGCAGCAAACAGGGTTATCTGTTTAGAGGTGAATGCTACTTGCATTGACTTAAGTCTCCCTTGTGTTAACAAATGCAATTTCTTCAAGAAATTCTACACTGTGCTTTATGCTGCGTAGTGGGGGAAAAACCCCAGACTTTTGCTTCTTAATGTTTTCAGTGTTTTTATGTGTTAGAAATTGTTGTGACACTGCAGCTTTAAATTTATTGTTAGAACTAATTTCAATGTGATTTCAGTAAAATTAGTTTTTATAATACATTGTTTCAGCCAAGACAATGATCTGTAAATGGGAAAATTACTATTGTCTTCTGACTTGTTTGATGATGAAACTAAGGGGAATTCTATGTTTGAAACATGTAAGGCCTTCACAAGCCTTTGTAGCCTAGATATTGAAGTTTGGTCTTACAGTTAAGAGAGAAATGAAACCTTTTGAGAATGGTATTGACACCCTGTAGGGAAATATGTCAGCTGCAAAAATTTTTACACTGTCATGCTTCTTGGCCAGAAAATGTCATTAAGTCCCATCTTTCCCTTATATCACTTAATTTGAAAACAACAAACCACATGTGTGTAACGTAACTGCATTTTGGTCTGTGACTTTGATGTGTATTAGCTGTGTTTCTATTACTACTTCTGCTCTGTAACGTACAATACATTACTTCTATTGCCATGAAGAAACTTAGGAAAAAAAAAATACAAATGTTATGTATAGTGATTGAGAGATTCCAATTTTTGCTATTCCACTTGCTGAATTTTACAACCAACCTTCTCATTAATAAACCCATTTATTACTAATAAATGAGTGGAGATTGTTAATGTCTGCAGGAAGTTCATTGCACACTCTAAAATTGGGCATTAGTGCTTCTGGTATTTATTCCAGAGTCAGATAAAATAGATCTATTAACACTCACAGCAGCCTACAAAATTAGATATTTGCAGAGATTTTCTCCTTTCTGAAGGCCCAAGTACCACACTTAACAAGGTTTCTTGAGCAGTGCACAGTGCATAATGATGTTATAGGGATGCTGCACATAAGATTGTCTTTCTTGTATTGGCATCACTAATGTATATATAAAAACCACATTGGTTTTTAAAGTGTAAGAAACCTAATACTGGTACCTAAATAAACGGTTACACTGTTAATAATTTTTAAAATGTGAAAATCAAATTTACAAAAATGCTTTTTAAGTTGCCTGATACCTTCAAGTAAAGGCAATTTTTTTTTTTATTTATTTAAGTGTTTATGTGTTAGAGCCTATAAGCAATGTTTATGTAACAGTGCTTAGACTTATACATCAGCCAGCTGGTATAGCCAGATAGTCAGTTTTTGTCTTTTTTTACTTTTTGGAGGTATTTGTGAGTAGCTTGATGTTTTTGACATCTGTGTGACAGCTTCTTGCATAAGAGATGAGCAGCATGTTATACCACCCAGCTGTGTGTATTAGTCTGTACATCAAGCTGAAGAGCGGCACTTAGCCAGATCTGACAATCAAATGTGAACTAGTACTACCTATACACAAGAGTGCATTTTAATGTTGTGTGCTTTTTGCCAAGAGGCTGGTACTTGACAAAGAAATTGTCAGAATCTCTCTTCTTCCCACCTCTTTTTTTTTTATTTTTTTCCCCCACAGATGTGAGTCCATGTTGAAATATATGATATTTTTTTCCTGCAGTTTAATATGGTTTATCTTACAGATACAAAGCCAATCTAATGTTTTCAGTAATTTCATGGAATAAAATTCTAGCAAGCTTTTTGTAATAGGGAAGTGTTATTGGTTTAGAATATGCAGCAAATTAGCGTGTCATTTTCTGCCAACTTAATCTGAAGTTACATTATGCTCGGTTTCACCAATGACTTTATGTCAACATACCAACAACCTGTCCCCAGAGAAAACTAGGGACCTAGAGAAATTACATTGCTAGTTCATAAATTTCAGTGCTGCTCTTCTCAGTCTAGCTAAGAGTCAGTGATCAGCAGATTGTGAGTGCAGAGATGAGTGAGAGCTACCTGCTCTTATTTTAGTTTGACTTATCTGTTAGACCTAAACCTTAAAGTCTTCTATACCTCCTCATGATTTTAAGCCTCTGTCATCTTCCTTGATGTTTAAATTTGAATAAATGAAATTCACTGTCACAGAATAAAATACATAGTAACACTCTTCATAGCTGAGCTTTCCTTTTTTATGTATTTGCTGTAAGTCAGGAGTTAGTTACTGCATGTAATATTTCTTTCTTCCTTCCTTAAATAGGATTGCCAGAATAGGGAGGATCTATTTTGACCTGTATATGCGACCCAAAAAGATTACGAAAAGGTGAATTTACAAGAAGAAAAAGAAAAATTTAACAATGAATTCTTTTGTCTGCGGAATAGTCAATTTGCAGTGACATCTAGGTGATGAAATGTGTAGTTGTTCCCATATAACTTGGTTTTATGAAAGTGTTAGTGATACCCTTTTTTAACTTATTCAATGTTTTCCTTTTGTATTACACCCTTATCATTCTTTTGAAAACTGTATTCCATTTCCATCTGGTCTTGCTCTCGCAACATAAAAGTATTGAGCGAGCTGCAACTTCAATTATTTCTTGTGACACTGTTTATGTAGTTGAAAATACTGCAATAAAATAAGAATTTGGATCCTGTTATCTGAAATATTTAAGCATTATGGCAGATGTAGTTTTATGAACTTTGAGTTGCATTTTTATTAGTAAATACTTGTCAATGATCAAAGCTTGAAAAGAAACCATCCTTGCAAGCTAAAAGAAAGAAGAAATAAAGGAAACAGTGTAATAATTTTCTAGGCCAATACTTCCACTGTAACAATTTTTACACTGTTGTTAATCTGTATTTACATCACGTTGAGTGAGTGTTGGATTAGACTGTGGATAGATAAATGTGCATGGACTTGTCATGGATTGGGATTGTTTGATTCCAAAAATCTGATGGCATGTTTCAAGCATCTCTTGCACTTTCCAAATCTTTAGCTGCACAATTAATTTTATAATGCATACAAAAATTGTATTTTTATTTTTTTTTTTTTATAAAAACCTTGAAAATGCAGTTTGGGGAGAATCAGGCTTTTATCTTAGCAATTTCTTAGTGGTTGTGTTGATTAAACATTGGTGGAGATACTCTTGGTCTAAAACAGAAGTAAAAAGGGAGTTAAGAGAACAAGGGGGACAGAGAAAACCTGCTCTTCACAGTCAGCTGGTTCTTAGCGTGCTGCCAGCATCAAACCAGACTTCTGGCTGTCTGCTGGGATGGCAGTTCTTGAGGATAACATTTTAAATATTGTCAGCTTGTAGGGACTTTGGTATGCAGTAGGTAGTGTTTTCTTTTTCCTTCATACACCCATTTCAGGAAACATTTTAGAGTATGCCCAACATTGAGGCTCATTGTTTTAATGAAGTATATGATTGAGCCATGTAATGTAATATGAGCTTTGTACCCATTGGATCCAGAAATTGAAGTAGAAAATAAAATGAAAAAGAAATCAGAAATTAGTATCTAGGTATAAAGTAGGCATAGTTCTGAAGAACATAAAACCAAGATGGATTTTCATCAGTATAATAAGGACTGATTATCTAAAAAAGAATATAGGAGGAAAAATACTCACATGCTCTGAAACTACTTAACCTGAATTACTGCTTTGTAATTGGAAAAGATCCACCAGTTTTTTTGCATCCATTTTTCCTTATTTAATTTTCCAGAATTGAAGGCAGTAAGAGAAATAATTGCACATGTTTGTGTCTTTTTAATACAACTACTTTTATACTTGGCTGTTCACGTCTTGGGTTTTAGTCTAATTTTCTGTTTCAATTTTACCCTTCCAAAACAGAAAAAAAAGCTTCTTGAAGAGCTTGGAGAGAATAGACTTCCATATATGACACCAGCCGATGCTGATTTCCATCAGTTGGTAATGTATTTGCTTTAACCGTACTTTTTTTAAACTAAAATGGCTGTTTGCACTGAAAAAACCAAATAAATCTTTCTTCAGAGAGACACTGTGAAATCTGATATGAAAAAGGTATCCTGATGGCTGATAATGTACTTTCAGGTGGTATGAAATAAGATCTCTAGAATTGAGATATTCAAGAATAAAAACTTAACTTATTTTTAGGATTTTGCCCTGAGTATCAGTACCTGAGTACCAGGTAATACATGTAACAATGAATCACAGTTTCTTATGCTTTGTTAAAATAAAATACATGTCACCATTCTTTTAGAGATTTGGGGTTTTTTTTTTGTTTTTTTTTCTGAGTTGTGAAGAGACCTATTCTTTATAGTTCAGGTTTGGCAAAATAGGGAAAATATTAACATAGAAAATTGAAATTTTTTGGTTTAATTCTACTTTCAAACAATAAGTAACCCTTAAGACTTTGCTTACAAAATGAACTGTGGAAATTGGAATGCATGCCTCAAATGAAACCAAATAAAAGTAAAAACAGGCCCAGTAGCCACATTAGTAGTAAACCGAATGAGTGTATGGAAGAGTATCATGAAATTAATAGATTATTCTGCATCTATCTTGGATCTTTCTAGGTCCAAAACATCTGGCAAGAATTGTAGGTTCAATCAGATCAAATTGGAACATGGTAAGATGAAAAGCATAAGAAAGAATCTTGTAGTTTGAACAGCTACAGCAAGTGTGCTTATGTTACAGGCATGTCACGTTTCTTGTATTGATATATGGCTCAAAGGTGTCTATGGTAGCATAAAAATAGGTCTGACTCTTTCCTTGCAAGGATGAATTTCTCTTTTGTAGGATTCCAAGACCAAGAAGCCAAGAAGGGTTTAGCACACATCACACTATAGGGAAGGAAGGATGCATTTATGGGTCAGGTACTGGACTGTGGGTCAGAAGCATGAAGTCAAACTCCAGTTTTGCCATGGGATTATAGTTGTGATATTGAGTAATCTGTAGACTTCCCTCATGTTTCCCATTCATTTAGGTTGTAGGATGCTTAGGGAAAGCATGGTTTTCTCTGTATTCTTACAGTAGTGAACATAGTGGAAGTAAGCTCTTGATTGGGATCTTCAACAGCTGTAAGGATAATAATATGAAAACACATAGCTTGCTGTTAACCATAAAAGCACTTCTGTGGGTAAGGGCAAGGAAAAGTGTAGAAGAGCCTAACAGAATGATTATTTTTTTTTTTTTATCTGCAAAAACCCCCACCCTAAACACATTCTTTTCAGTCTTAAACTAATGTTCAAGAAGCAGCTGTTCCCCCTTTTGAGACTCAGGCTTGCTGTTTTCTCCTTCTTAGTCCTGTTACATCCCCTTCTGTTTCTTCTTTTATATCTGTTGCTGCCAAGAGCTGCTATGCCTAGCATCTTTTCCTTTTTCCCATCTTTGTAAATCAACAGTCTCGTGGAGCTGATGTGAAAAGAGAAGATGGAGCCAAGGTTGCCCAAGTGGCATCTCATTTGCTTAGTATCAGTGTCATGGTTTAACCCCAGCCAGCAACTAAGCATTATGCAGCCGCTCACTACCTTCCCCTTCCACCTAGGGGCATGGGGGAGAGACTAGGGAAAAAAAAAGTAAAACTTGTGGGTTGAGATAAAAACAGTTTAATAGAACAGAAAAGAAGAAACTAACAGTGATAATGAGAACACTAATAAAATGACAATAGTAATAATAAAAGGATTAGAATATACAAGTGATGCACAATGCGATTGCTCACCACCTGCCAACTGATGCCCAGTTAGTCCCTGAGCAGCGATCTCCCCACCCCCCCCACCAGTTTATACACTATATGTGATGTCCCATGGTATGGAATACCCTGTTGGCCAGTTTGGGTCAGCTGCCCTGGCTCTGTCCCGTCCCAACTTCTTGTGCCTCTCCAGCCTTCTTGGTGGCTGGGCATGAGAAGCTGAAAAGTCCTTGACTTAGTCTAAACATTATTTAACAACAACTGAAAACATCCGAGTGTTATCAACATTCTTCTCATACTGAACTCAAAACATAGCACTGTACCAGCTACTAGGAAGGCAATTAACTCTATCCCAGCTGAAAACAGGACAATCAGTAACCCATAAATATAGAAGACAGCGGGAACAAGATAAGCAGTGAAATCAGACCTGTTCAAGCCTTAATAGAATTTAGATACATTCTTCTTGCATCGTATAGAATTATACTTTTTGTGTAGTGTTTGTGTGCATGCTAGATATTTTTAAGTATATGTTAAAATCATAAGCATCACAAGCACTTTTTAAATTTTTAGGGTGGTTATGAAATGTTACTTAAATCACAGCTATAGATATTTGTGCTGGTTTTGGCTGGGATAGAGTTGATTTTTTTCATAATAGCTAGTATGGGTAGTTAAACCATGACAGTACTACAAGTTCCATGATGCTTACATGTACTACAAATGGAGAGGAAAAGAAGGGTGAGGGCTTGAGGGCAACAAATTGGCAAAATAAAATTTCACATAAGGTTTAGTTTTATAGTCAGTCTTTCCTGCAGAGACCTACCTTACTTCTTGAAGGATCCACCCCTTATAAAGCAGTATTCTTTGAACATGTTGGAAAGGTTAGGTAGAATGCAAGTAAAAAACTACACTATCCTGTCAGGTGTGGAAATGTGCAGTCTGAACAAAACTAAGAAATTCTGTCCCAAGCCAAACTTCACTGGCATCTTCTTTCATTGTGTCTCGCCTGATGAAGGATTTTAGAAATGGGCCTCAAATCACAGGCTGAAATAATGTAATCTTCAAAGCCAGTTATGAACAAGAAAAAGCCAATTAACAAGGCCATTCACAAATATCTGAAGTACAAATATAAATTCATGATGTAAGTGGCAGTTTGCTTATCAAGGGCCCTTATTGCTGATTTCTAACTTTATTCTGTCACTTGTGTCATCCTGTAGGGTGATTCTCTGTGTTGAGTACCACCATTAGAAGTGAAAGCATGTGTATATTTAACATCATAGAATTGTTTAGGTTGGAAAAAGACCTTCAAGATCATCAAGTCCAGCCATCAACCATGCCCACTAAACCATGTCCTCAAGTTCCTTGTCTACGTGCTTTTTGAATACCTCCAGGGATGATGACTCCGCCACTTCCCTGGGCAGCCTGTTCCAATGCCTGACAACCCCTTCAGTAAAGAAATTTTTCCTAATATCCAATCTAAACCTCCCCTGCCGCAACTTGAGGCCATTTCCTCTTGTCCTATCTCCAGCCACCTGACAGAAGAAACCAGCACCCACCTCACTACAACGTCCTTTCAGGTAGTTGTAGAGAGTGTTAAGGTCTCCCCTCAGCCTCCTCTTCTCTAGACTAAACAGCCCCAGTTCCCTCAGCCGCTCCTCATAAGACTTGTGGTCCAGGCCCCTCACCAACTCGGTTGTCCTTCTCTGGACACGCTCCAGCACCTCAATGCATGTAACATTCATATGAAGAATTCAGCATCAGTTGTGCTTGCTTTTTTTTTGTCCTGTAGTTGCCAGCAAGGTACTTACTTCTTTCAGAGAGAATAGCGAATTAACCTTTAATACTTGCTGTCAGAGTTACAACACAGAGTACATAATTACTCTCCCTTCCCCACCCCTCCAAAACAATAAGATGTCCAGTGTGAACCCAGCATTCACCCTGTGTTCTGATGGGTTAATGCTATCCATATGTAGGACATAGCACAGTGATTAGTTGGAGATTTAAAGAAGACCAAACTGTTTTCATGGGATGTGCTGGAAATGTGTTTCCACTTCCTGCTTCTGAGATATCGGGGGGGGGGTTGTTGGGTGGGTTTTTTGGTTTGTTTTTTATTCTTTGTTTGTTTGTTTGTTTTAAGGCAGAATCCTAAGTATACTGTGTGAAACTTAATGATAAAATAGTTCTTAAGCATGTAATCTTAAAACACAACCCAAGGGTAAAATGCCTCTGACTTGGCTGGCAACAAAATGTGGAAGACATTACTTGTGCAGTTCAGGAGGGGAATACAATGTTGTTACCTTTGTAAAATCTGTGTGCTTCCTCTCTACTGCATGTTTTCAGGTATTTAGTTGCTTTACATCGTATTGGTGTTTCTCTCCTCCTGTTGTAATAATTGTTTCGAATTTCAAGTGTGCAATTCATATCAGAAATTCAGTACATTAAATGGTTTAAAAATACGTTGTAATAATGACTTTTAAAATATGCCATAACAGCATATGTAATGTGGTAATTGGTTAATCAGACCTGAGTATCTCTGATATTTATTAACATTTATTTATTTAGAATTATTTAAAGAAATATGGAGATACTGCTATAGAACTGTTAGGGCTCTTTCTTTTATACATATCATTTGCATAGTGAAACAAATCATACATTAATAATCTTCATATGTCACAACTTACAACGTTCTGTCATGATTAAGTATGATTGTGAAAGAATACTTATGATTCCCATCAACCTATACCCACACATCTGACTGTAACCTATAGCTGCAAATTCTTAAAATTTGCAGTTACTGATTTAATTAGTTATTCTTTATAAGGATTTTTTCACTGTACTATTCAAAGGTTACAGATACAAAGCACTGACTGAAACAAAGGGGACAGTTCAGGACCTCTAAAGGAATTGTTTCAGGCTTTTGGCAAGCTCAGGCTAATTGCGTTTATCAAGTTTATATTCAGTTTTTTTTATTGAAAGCTGGGATCCAGTGTTCTATGTTGGGGATTGTAGTGGGACCTTTAAACAGATATCTGGGACTATTTTCAAGTTTTGGTATTTAAAGTTAAGTACATAAGTATTACTGTCAGAAACTATTATTATCTGTAGGTACTGTTACGTGATTTTTCCTCTCTCTAGGAAGCAAGTTTTTGGAAACCATAAGAATGTGTAAAGAAAGGGAGTTAGCTTCACTGTAGAAAATCACAAGAAATGGTGGCAAGGTTTATAGATAAAATAAGATTTATTATGTGTAATCATTATTTTTAAAATAGACTTTCTTTTATGTTCCCCTTTTTAGTAGAAACAAATGATCCTATAAAGCCATCCCTTCAGTGTTGTAGAATAACAGCATGTTATGATGCAAAAGTCTAACTGTTTTCATGCAGTGGAAAATGTGCATGCTGACTTACTGCCTACTTTGTGTTTTTTAAAGGCACCTTTTCTGGATTTTAAAATTAATTGCCTGAAAGGCAGGTTCAAATCTGACTTGGAAGTAGATAGTACTAGTAAAGTGGGTTTGAGTTGTACCGGAAGGAGCCCACAGATGGATCGTAGGTTAGTGTGCTGCTTTTGTGCTGGTGGCATTTATTTGTTTTTTAAAAGCACTTTGAACATAAGCTATTATGTTAGTAAAAGTTTTGATCATCAGTTTTGTGCATCCATATGCTGTTGCCACATTGCTTAATGCCTTCAGATTTCAGTTTACCTGATTCTTTTTTTCCCTCAACACCATCAGTATCTACCTCTTCCCCAGACTAGAGTCTAAGTTCTGGACAAAAGGAAGTAGGTGTAGGGAGTTGTTCAGAGCTTCACACCTGCTAATTAATACCTGATAGGCTCACATTACAGCCTTTCCCTTACTGAGGGCACTAGTTTGCATCTGTTTCTTTTATTTATCTATTAATTTTAATGAAATACGTGGGAACTTAGTCTCTAGCCTTTGTCTGGTTTGGCAAACAGTCTCAGCAGTAGTTAAAGCAGATTTACAGGCGACCAATAAAAGGTGTGATTATGTGATACTCACTTCCTTAGAAAACCAGATTAACAAAATAAAATTATCCAAGCCTTCTTGGAGTTGGAAGCAGTATTTTGCATATAAGCAAGATACTGCTGATTAGCAGCGTTATACCTTGCTGGGAGCTGTTGCCTCCACACACTGCGGGATTCTGAACTCCAGCTGATACCAGAGCTGATGTGGCCAGAAGAGGGTATGAGGAAAAAGGATATTACATGTGGGGAGATGAGGAGGAAAATAAGTTTGGAAATTTGCTTTTATCTAGAAGGGGAACTTTTATATAAAAATAAGAGACCTAGTTGGCATGCATTGAGGAATGTGAAAATAGAAAGGACCAGTATGTCAAGGACTATTTTGATGATAGAGGTGCAGCACAGCAGAACATTGGCCTTTTTTGAAAAGTTACATTTTTATTTGTTATTTTTGCCCTAAAAATTGTTGTTATATGAAACTATTTCAGTTTATCATGTAGCTCTCTAGAATTCTGTACATCAGAATGAGACAGAATGGTCTTTGCAACTGTTGCAAAAAGAGGAGTCGCTTTGTTACTGCTTAATGTTCTATTGTTTGTATACTTAAAGGTAATATCTACAGATTCATCAGGGGAGCTTATATGTTCCATTGATTTCTGCAGAATCCTCAGATATATTTATTTATTTATCTAGAGATTTGCCCTGGTGATACTCTCTGGTTACAGGCCACTGGTATAGATCCACAGTTTCTGCAATATATTGGAATATCAAAACAAAGTAACAAACACTGGCATCTATTTCTTCACCATATTCTAGACTCATGCTTGATAACTTGTCAACTCAACCTTGTCTGTTCTTAAATATATGAAATACTTTGGTTCCTGTAAAAAGAATAATCCTTTTTGTTGTTTGTTGGTTTGGTTTTTCTCTCCTTTAGTGGAAGACCAAATATTCCAAGCTGATTTTCAGAAAATCTGATACAGTACCTGAAGAGCTCCATCAAATGGTACAAGAAGGCTTTCTGACCTTGCGAAAACACGATTGTTTCTTTCAAGATCTTGTAAGGATCAAAGGAAAAGATTTTGTTACCCCAGTGTCTCGTATATTAATTGGAAACCCAGGATGCACTTACAAGTACTTGAACACAAGATTATTTACAGTTCCTTGGCCTACTGAAGGTTATGATATAAAATATTGCAGTCCTCAAGTACATGATGCTTGTAAAGCATTAATCAGACTTAATGACTACTTGCATATTGAAGCAGTCAAGGCATTACAAGGGCAAAATTTGTTTGAGACCAAAGAAATTAAAGATAGTACTGTAATAGATAGGGAGCAAAATTTTGCTACTACTTTTATGGATAAAGGGTCAGTTTCAAAAGATCAAAGCAGTTGTTGTGTATCAGAGGATGACTACATAAGTCTAAAGAACAGAACATCTTATAACTTGACTTTATTAAATTATATGGATCCACTACAAATGCTATACTTGAAACAAGAACCTTATTTTGGAATGGGGAACATGGCAGTGAGCTGGCACCATGACGAGAATCTGGTTGAAAGGTCAACGGTTGCTGTGTACAGTTATAGCTGTGAAGGTGAGTGATGGGAGGTATGAGTTAACTAGTGATATAAATATCTTAAATCCTTGAAGCTCTTTTATGTTTCCTTGTGTGTATGTACATAAGCACACCTGCATGTTAATCTAGATTTGTCACGTGCTTCTGAATCCATTGTGGTACTTTTTGTATTTAAGCCCTATCTTTATTTCTACTAAAACCTATACAAAATATACCTGTGTTTACTGCAGCTGGCTTATCAGTTGTTCTCTAAGTAGTTTTAAAAATTGATATGATTAACTTCCTGACTAAGAGCCAGGAAATCAAAATCTGTCAAATACTTATTTCAGGTTAACGCATGTGCGTATTTGCTATCTTGTAAAATGTTTTGTTGTAGTTGAGGTCACCATCTTTATTGTGTTATTTATCATATACAGACTTGCTTCTGCTTTATGCTGATTTTACTACTCTTCTTTCTTTGGGAAGATCATTTTAGGTTGGTTTTGTATGAAAGTATTACTGTATTTGCTTGGAAGTACATACATTTTGTCTAGGCATGCTGTAGTGCTAATAATGCATGTTTTGCGGAGGACTTGCCAACATTTCTGTAGTTGGGAAGGGTGAAAGTTTTCCATTAAAAGACCTGTAGTCTGACAGGCTTTGCAGGCTCTTAGTTATTTAAAAACCATTTAAATGCAGTATTGGGAGGGGAAAAAATAGTAGTTGTAGTTGAAGAGTCATTAAATACTTAATTTTCAGTTTAAGTACCTTTCCCATTTTTATCTTTATTTAAGAACAGACCTGAGGATTTTGGTTTATTTTTTCCTAACAATTTTTGAACAAAGCCTTGGATTTTTTTTAATGCTTTCCAGTTTTGCAAACATAAGATTAGAATTTAGACACTCGATTTGAATTTGCAAATGCTGCGTTACGTTTCATAATTTGGTCCTTCCAAAAATCCTGTGATGTTTGCTTCAAAACATGGGAGGAATTCATGTTGACTTTGGTAGATTTTGGCTAAAGACCATGATGTAAAAATAATAGCTTATACTTTTATGCGCATTCCTCTGTTAGTTTTGTTATTAGTTTTGAAACTATGGGTCACTTTGTTACTTAACATTCAGCTTAAATCATCATATTTACATTTTCCTGGGCATAAAACATCAACTGGCTTAGCAAACTCAATAGAAGAGATTCCCTAACTAATAGAAATGTCATTTTGTTCATTAACTTCTTTCTGTCCTATTTGCCAAAGACAGTGATATTTTATGTCCAGTAAATGTATTTTTTCAGTAGTGCTGTAGATAAATATTTTGTCAGTTACATTTTAAGTTAAAGAAACATAAACATGAACTTGAAGTAATAATGGTGTGTGTGAGGATTTATTATAATATGCTTAAAAACTTTTTACTTTAACATAAAACTTGCCTGTGGAGGGCAAAAAATGAGTCCCTTTAACTTCACAGAGCTATAAATTAACAAATAAGAAAGCTGCTATGTTTATTCATAACTCACCACTTGATTTTGTTTCTTCAAGTTCAGCAAGTTAGGTAAAAATTATGCTGTTTTAACACCATGGCAAATTCTATGCAAGATTTGATTGATGAGGGTAGAAGTAAATATTTGAATATTTAAACCAAAAATTATTTTTATATCTATTTGTAATGAATGTTTTTGCCACATACGGGATTTTTTTCATACCTGAAAATTTGTTTGGGTTTTTTTTCCTGAAGGATTTCAAAACAGATGTGAAAACTTAAAAAAAGCTAGGAGCTTTCCAGTGAATAAATTGATTATTCTATCATTTACATTTACAAAAAAAATATTAAAAAATTACTACATCAAATTTTTTGTATTTTTGCAATGATTCTGAAAGTTTTTGATTACATTGAAATTTGATTACATAGTGTGTGGGGGATCTCTTGGCAGGAGGTGGTGATATTAAAACTTCAGTGTAGCTGGAGATAGTGTAAAAGATGCTTTTTTTGGAAGAAAATTATTTATGAAGTCAGATCTAAATCTCAACAAGATTGAATTCCACTTGATAGCTCTTGAGCATGGCTCAAGTTGGTTTCATGAACTTTAGAGGGATTTTAAGGTGCCTAGCATGGCTCCTGAGCATCATGAAGAAATGTCCTCTAGTATACCTTTATGTGATAACAGTTCACTCACACCTGTCTGGGTTCAGGTTGTGGTTGCCATTGTATATTCCTAAAGGGAAGCTGTGTTTATAGTTGGCCTACTTATTCATAAATTGGAGGAAATGGAACCTGTTTATAGTTTATGAATATGGCATTGTAATTAAAGTGACAGTAAATACTCGTGTGTGTTGAAGTTTTCTACCCAGCACATTCAAGAGAAGTAATTAGTCTAATTGATTTTAGAGCAATAAATAGATTGTCTTTTTGCTCTTCTGATTTCCTGTTTATAGCTTTCAAATGCTGGTGGTTAGAAACTTATCGGTGCTTATAATATTATTTTTTCCAGTTCCATATCACTTCAATGTGTTGGTGGTTTCTGCAGTTCACAAAGACTGTCAATATTTCCTGTATCTCTTACCAAGCTCTCCATAACTGTGAAGCATGAGGAAGCTCCCCATCTTTATGATGATTGTTGTGGAATGGTATCTTGACTCCTCTTCCCATTTTCCATAAATACAGTTTCCTTTTATGCCAGTATCTTTTATTAGTACTTACTCCATTAATTCATTTAGTATTGACTTAGCATTGAATTCTCACTGTAGTGTATAAAGACTATCACAGAATCATTATAGAATACATAATAAAAAGAGTAGAGGTGGTCAGAAAATTTTGATGGAACAATTTTTCCTTAGAAGATGTTGATTAGATGGATTAGTAATTTTCTGGGAGAAAACACTGATTCTGTGGGAAATTCAAACATAAATTAAGCATGTTGATATTTGTTAAAACTATCTTGATTCTCTTTTCTGCTAGGTCTTGGGCATTTTTTTGTCAGCTCTCTATTCCACAAATTCTCAGTGGTCTCTGTGGTACTCCAAACACTGAGGATCTGTGGCAGCCCCTTAGCACGGGGAAGCTCGGGCTTCCCGAGCTTCATGGCTAGTACCAATCTATGCTGCTACAAATGCAGAATCCCTGGGTTTTCAGATTTTGAACAGCAGGAGCCCTAGGAGTCAAGCAATCTTACTGTGTTATGGCAACTGTTTGTTGGACTGTTTAGAGATGCACAACTCAGGTTATATGGTCTTCTTTTTACTTTAATTTGCATTTTTATATCATTATTTGTTTGGTACCTACTTATTTGATTAAATGGTGTTGAAACAGATACTACTGTAATTAAAACAACTTTATTTTCTTGTTTGCTTGTTCAGTGTTTGGTGCCGTAATGAAAATCTAATGTTTGAAACTTTGATCGGTATTAATTGGAGTAGAAGCAGTTTTTAATATGCCAGAAAAGAAATTTGAGAGCCAACATAAAGATATTGGAACAAGCTGATATTCTATTTAGTATCACTGTTTACTTGTTTCCAGTGTCAAACTGTTTCAAAGCAACTTCAAATGAGGTATGTTTCTAACAACCAAGTAAGATGGACATTTTGCTTAATGCTCATCTGAGTAGTATTTGCTTTTATTTACATTAAAATAAAATGCATTACATTATACTAAGTTAAAAGTAGGTTAAGTGATAAGAATAGGCTCTTAGAAAAATTTGGGAAATTTCCTTTTAATATGTATACTACATGAAAGTGCATGAGCGGTAGTCATGGTGCATATGCAGAACTGAATACATTACAGAATGTGTGTTCAATTATACTGTCACTAACACTATTTGGAATTAATTTACTTTTCAGAATTTACCATGGAGGAGGAATTCCAAATTTTGATCAATTTAGGATTTTTAATAACACATTAGCTTACAAATATCCTGTGACATGAGAGCATTAAGGTAAAAACTTGTTCAGGATTTTAATATAGTAAGCTAATAACCCATTTTTATTTCATGGTCTATTTATAAAAGTGAATTGCAATCCAAATACTGGTGGAATAAGGGCATTTTCAAAAATTGGATTTTATCCATGAAAATTTTCTAATGAACAGTTTTCCCTCAGGTCTTTCTAAGTTTTGTAGGAAGTTTTATTGTTTAGCAGAGCACTGGTTGGTTCTAAAGATGTTCTTTGAAGTAGAGACTTATTACAGTTACTAACTTAAAGGGGATGGAAAATAATGTAGTCGCTGGAAGTGTCCATCTTTCTCTTACCTGGATTTCCTACAAACTATGTTTGAGGTTAGATAAGTAGTTTTCTCTAGATTCTTAACAGTATCTTGTTTGTCTTCTTCCTGTAAGGCCTACTTGCAGTATAAATCTCTTGAAGTACTAAACAACTGGCTCTGTTCACTGACAAGGTGATGTTGGAAGGTGTAACAGTTAGTTGCAGTAATGACTGGTCTTGAAGGAGGTTTTATGCTTGTTTTTGTAAAATGCTGTTTGTATTTTTTCACACTGTGATGTTAGAAGCAATATCCTGGCACTAAACCAAATGACAGCTATTTCATTTCTACACTAATCGTGATTAAAAATAATTGACATTCACTACAGATGTATGTTTCTTCACTAAATTAAAAAAACCCCAAACCTGAAAGTACAAAAGCAGTTCAGAATTGAAGTCAGTCTAAATTTGTAGTTGACTGATAATCCTCTTTATGTACTGCTTAATGGATAAAAGTCATGGAGTAGATGCTTCTGCAGGATGAGAACAATTACATTAAATGGTTTCTAATATCAGTAGTGTAGTAAAAATATTGCTTGTTGAAAGAATACAAATAGTATGTAGAAAAATACGTATTACTTCTTAAGAAATTGCTTCCGTTCCTGGAAGTGTTAAAGGCCGGGTTGGATGGGGCTTTGAGCAGCCTGGTCTAGTGGAAGGTGTCCCTGCCCATGGCAACGGGATTGGAACTAGATGATCTTTAAGGCCCCTTCGAACCCAAACCATTCTATGATGAAATAAGTATGTGAGTGAAACGGTCACATCTGTAATTTGTAGGTTCTGGCCAGTTGGAATTATGTTCTGAGAGAATCACAAATTTTTAATGATCCAATTACTCTTACAATAATAGATTTGAATCCCTGTTTTCTAAAAAGAAATCATAATTTGAATTAAATGTTGTGTGTTGTGTAGTTGTTGGTTGTTGTTTTTTTTTTTTAACCATGCTCTCACTGATTTGATCAAATAAAGTTTCTCCTTCAGGAATAAAGGGATGACAGAATATTCTTTGTTCTTAGTGCTTTTGTTCTTGATATATTTGGACACAGTATTCCAAATATGAATTGATAAGAACAATGTTGGCAAATTTTCCGATTTTTCTTTTTGTGAATGTCAGTTGCAAGCAAAACTTAAAATGTTAGTACAGTTTAACCTCTTATGCTATGGCTTTTCAGTAATAAGGTAGAAGAAATAACTCCTGTTAGATACTCATTCTTTCCCACCAGCTGCTGAAAATCAAAGCATGCTCTGCTTTTTTCACTTCTTGCATATAACATGTATAAATTGCTATGGAAGACTGTAATAATGTATATATTTCATTAATTGCTGAACACGTGCCAAAATTCTTTTAAACTCTGGAAAAATCAATCAATCTGTAAAAAAAACTAATTCCTTTTTCTGTTCTATATAACAACGGTCAGTTAGATTTAATGACAAAGTAGATGTTTACAGTCCTTGTTTTTAGCAATGTGTTGGCAGGGATTCTGTTGTCTAAGAAGTCATGTTTGATTTAAGATTATATTTAGGATGTAGTTTGGCATTACAATTTGACTTGAATAGAGAACATTCAGGTTTCAGAGTGTCAAAAAACTCTCAAACTCTTGAAGATTTTGGGGCCAAATAGCAAAGAAACCTTTCAAGGCTACTTTTACTGTCTGTGCTGTGGAACAATAACCAAACTAGACCCAGGAAAACAAGTTTCATGTTGTTCTGAACCTAACCATGACCCAAAACTGGTAAGATCATGTCTTAGAGCTGGAACATCTCTGAAATTTGAGCTGTCTAATTAGAAGCATAATGTTGTGGCCACTTCTCTGCAACTACATTCTCTCTTTCATGGTTCTACCTTAATTACAGTTTTGATGAGGTATTGTTGTTAGTTGTGGTAAGTTTGTTACCTAGTTGTACCATTCCATTTGGGATGCAAGCATAAAGATTTCTTGCAGGCCAAATTCTGTAAATCTTTAATGAATAGAATTTGAATTTGCAGATAGTTTTATTATATTTCTATTAAATACTGCTACATTTGACCATTTCTGTATGGTCTACTCTAAAGCAAATATGTGTTCTTAAGGTGCCGTGTATGTGCAAGATCCACATGGTTACTGTCAAATATCTATGGTTTAGATGCATCCAAATGTTTTCACTTAAATGGGAACTGTAATTATATCAATGAATATACAGCATTCAGTCATGCTTGAGGTGTGACACAGAGAATTTAATAACAACTTCTATTTATGTAAAAGTTTGTCAGTGCTACCTAGAGATATACCACAAATGTTAAGGTGTCTTCTTTTTTTTTTTTTTTTTTTTCCTCACTCTCTCTTTCAGAATAGCTTGCATTTAAAAGCTAGTAGCAGCTTGCTTCCATTTGTTACCAAAATAACATGGTAGGAGCAATCAGTTTCAATTGCTGCTGATAATTATAAGGTGCAATAATTGAGAATATAGAGAAAAGGAGACTGTGAGCTCCATTTGAACTCTGTACTTAAGCAATAAAAAATTTATCAAACTGCAAAAAATAAGTCATTTTAACGAGCACATTCCAAAGGTGCTGGATTTATGAGGAGACCCCAGGAAACTTTGATTGAAATTGCTGTCTCTGATTGTAGTTCTATATTTTATTGGTGCCATATTGTGAACAGTGCTGCTGCCAAACTGAATGGGAAAGCAGCATAACAGAGAGTTAACTCAGAAAGGTTACCTCTTTTTATAATATCCATGATGTATTGCATTAAAAATGCCTTGAAAGCCATCCTATTTGCAGTTTTCAGAAAACATTTTTCTTAAATTAAGTTACAATTTATCTGAACAGGGCAGAAAATATGAAAGCCCCTTGAAGACTTTAGTATTGATTTTTCTGAGTATTTGCTAGGTCTTGTTTTCTCATTTGTGTGCTCCTTGATAGAAAGGCCTAGAGCTGCTCCTGAGCCAATGCTTCAGCTGGATGCAAACTGCAGTAGTGAAGGGGGGGAATATGGGAACTGAATTTACAGTAGAAGTTTTAACTAAGAACTTTAGATTGGCTTTTGAAAAGGTTTTGGCGCTCTGCTTCCTGAATTTAGGCAATATTTAATTGACATAGAAAATTAAGACAGTTTATTAAATATTAAAGGCTACCCCCAACTAAACAAACATTGCAGTAACCATGTGAGATGAATGACTTGAATATTTTTAAAGTGTGAGTTCAAGGTCACTTTTTATGTGCATGTTATAATAAGAGTTATAAATTTTTATTTTAGTGTTTTTATTCAGGAATTAAATGAAGACAAAAGTTTTAAAAATCATTGCACAAAAGCACATTTGAAATGGACAGTGAAATGGGCACACACAGTTACTAACTTACAAGCAATAATTAGGCATGCTACATAGTTGATCATTTCTAACCCTTCACTGCCATCCTGTGCCACCTGCTTATTAAAACTTCATCCTCCCTCTGTCAAAATGCTCTGTTACTTTAGCCATAAGACTGTTACACCATAGCTCCCAAATACCCTGTTATAAATGCTGACTGTATCTTTCAATTTATACTGCAGTGAAGTAAGCTTATGAAAATAGTTCTGAGGGATTAAGCTCTAAATACTATTTCTATGCAGTGGATTATTTTTTCCCCAAGCCCAACACATTCATGTTGCTTAATGATAAGAAAAATGTTGTGACAAATGTATTGAAGCTTCATTGGCTCTTGCACATGTTATCTACCATGTTTGACTAATAATTTTGAGAAGAGAGTGACAGATATGATTCCAAGATTTGCTTAACTTTGTTGGTCTAGATCGTGTTTTTTACCCATTATTTTGCCTTAGTTGATGATTTGGTGAAATTGCAAGTATGTGAATGAATGAAATTGTTCCTAAAATGCTTTGGCAGTTTATGACTTGAAATTCTTTCAGAAGTTATCTATTTTTATGTCAGTGTTGCTGCATTTTTTTCCTTTTTTTTCTTCTATGCTTACAGTTTTAGTAATGTAAAAAAAATAAAATCGAGTGAAGCTTAACTAAAACTCCCATTTCATGTACTTGAGAACTTCAGAAAAACTTGAGTCTGTTACAAACTTTGCCTTGATTTGCCTTTACTTTGTAGTTAACAAGTTTTCATCTCAGTAAAGTAGGTTGCAAAAATTCTTGATCTCAGATGGCTTTGCTTTTTTTTTTACCTATTATGTACTTTTGAATTTGGAGATGGTAATTATACCAAATGGAGATTATAGAAATTTTAAGTCTATTAAGATTGTACCAATGTGGGGTATCATTAAGTCTGTATTGTTAGACCAGATTTTGTATTTTATGGTTCTCACCTTGTCTGTCCTGTTTGTGGTGTTTTTCCCGCTCTCTTTAAAGGTTCAGCTGTGGAAGAAAGTAATGAACAAAAACTGAAGGGAAGAGACCCAGCTGTTTGGCATGTAGGCTTGAAGGTAGCATGGGACATAGAGACACCTGGATTAGCAATACCACTTCACCAAGGAGACTTCTACTTGATGCTTGGTAATTTTGAAGGGCTAAGAAGGTGAACTTTGAAAACAGAGAAAATGAAACTTATTTTAATATTTAATATCATACCTTCCTTTCATTTAGGACTTTCCCTATTTAGAATGACATGAGATCTGGCTAGAGTGTATAATAAATACTGCCCACTTCCAGTGTGTTTTGGTGAACTTTTTTTTCCTAATGTTTCTTTCACTTCACAGCTAAGAAAGGAAATATACTTTTTGAGCCTTTTCTGTCCTTTGTGCAGTCAGAATTGCTACCCCAAGTCAGGCTTTGGGCCATAAGCAAAACTTCCCCAAATCTTGTGAGAAGTTGAGCTGTATCTGTCCCATCCTTGTATTTGTCGATGCTGATTCCTTTTTCTATTCTTAATGCAGTTTTACTGAGTAACTGTGAGCATCTGTGTCTGTTACGTTCAGTAAAAAAAAATCCTGTTCTTGAATTTGGCTTATGGAGTGGCTATGTATTATGTAAGCTGTGGCCGGAGCAGTCTGAAAGGTTTTTTTTTTGGTACTGTGGCTATTGAAGTTTCAACCATTATGCCAATCTGTGGATGTTTTATTGGTCACCAATTTTAGACATGACACTTCGTCTGCTACACTTTTCCATGTGTGTATTCAAACATACTGTTTTCTAGTAGTAGGTTTATACTAAGGTCATAATGAACAGAGCTGTCATACTCCAAGAGCAAGTCTCAATATCTCAAGTGTAGAGGATTAAAAAAAGAAAATTAAATTGAGTTAATTTACTTGAGCAGCTGAGCTCACACACTAAGGTTTTTTCCATTGAAAGAAACGAAGCAAGAACTGTGGCTAAGGTTTGTTGACGCAAAACTTGTTGCTTTCTCTTTTGGCTTGTGTTTCTCGTGATTATCATTTTTGTTTAAACAAATTTCATTAAATCACACAACTCAAAACATGAACAATGCTTCTGACAACATCACGTTGTCTGTCAAGCCAAGTCACTAAACAGGCCATCATCTTCAAAGAGTGAGAGCACTTGCAGTGTTCCCTGTTTATGTGTTTGTGACTTGGAAGGTAGACTCCATGGAACGTCCCTAGAATGACCTGTCTGTCACACTGCCAACTTCTTGGGCTGAACAGTCTTTTTGCTTTTCCCTTTCACATTTATCTTCCAACAAATATGAAAACAGTTTACTTAGTACAAGCAATACATTTGTGGGCAGTCTTAAAAAACATATACCATTCCTTGTTCTTAGTTGCCTCATCAAATCCTGTGCACTGTCATCAGTGAAGTATCTTGAGTAAGAGAACTGGACTCTCTGTGCTCTTAAGTATGTTCAGAAATGAACAATCAAGTGTTAAGATGTGACATCTTTTGGCACAGTGGTGTGGATGTGCCTCCCTTTTCTGTATTTGTGTGGATAAAGTATAGCAGCCTGGAGGGAAACAGAGATATTTCTTATATGAAAGTGAAGTTTAAGTGGCAGCTAAACATTCCTAGAAAGGGAATTATTAATCAATTTTTGTGCAATAGCAGTTTGGACATCAAGTAAACTTCTTACCTAATCCTTCCTGACTGGAAAGTTTGTGCATACGCAGCTTTGCTGGGCAACAGATGCAGAAGGCAATTAATAATAAAAGGGGTCTAACTTCAGTATTTTTATTGCAAAATACTGTAGATTGTAGTTGACTGAGTTACCAGATCATAAGGACATTTTTTTATTCCCCGATGGAATTTATATACAGTAACTAAAGTATTATCAGGGATGCCATCTGAAGGGTGGGTCAGAAAGTTAGTTTATTTAACATGTAACATGATGATCATGTTTAGTTGGAAACAAAGGATATATTAAACATTCTTCTGAAGATGATGTGTAAATCACTTTCTTATTAATGCTTTGTAGAGAGCTACAGATTTGAGCTCTGTAGTCCAGGTGTTTGATAATCTCTTCTGCATTTCCATAACCTGTATTTTTTTTCTCAATTACTTTAAATAAAGTTGTTACTTTATACAGTTGGAGAGAGTATTCTCAAACTGGCCCTTTTGTTAGGTTTCTGTGTACAGCAGAACTGCCTTTATCGTTTTCCCTTAAAGTGAAAGACAATATAAATGGACATATACGGTTTTAGTGTATTTTTTACTATAAAGATTTTTTTGAACTGACTTTTAAGAGGCATCTTGAGGATTCCATCTAAAAGATAAAATATGAAAACTCTGTATAAAGAGTAACTTGACAATAAATACAATTTTAGATTCATTTATCTTGTGCATTTGTATGTGATACATTCCAGAAGCTCATTTTAGTAAGCAGAGTCTTCTTGCTGGCATAATTTTAAAAGCAGTGGCAGCAGTGTGTAAGGCATCTAGAAAATATGTTAAGAGTACTGCAGCTAGTAGTAGCTGTTGATGTACAGGGACTGATTAGTAGGACTCTCTACTTTTTCTGACTACTATTGACTCATCTGACTGTAGCAAAAAACTTAGCAATTCTGTAGGTCTGTACTTCCAATTGCTGAAATGGTGCAGTGCTTACTGCTTTATACAAATGTTGTAAAACACTGAATTGTCAAATTCAGTATGTTGCTTATAATTAAAAAGTCAGGTCCTATCAATTCCTGTACCTGTAATACCCCAACTATTTCCTAATATTGTACACACAGAGCATGTGGTAACTTGATATTTCTAATAGTAATGTGCAATTACAGTAACTTGTAAATCCTGACCAATGGGTATATCGAAGTAACAAAAAGATTGGGGGTGGTTTTTAGTATTTCTAGTAGACATTTAGTAGTATTTATGTTCATCTCTTCATTGGCTATATAAAATGTCTTTTCTTATTCTGGTTAGAATTTTAGTAAAACGCAGTCTTAAAATGTAAATTTAAACCTGCATTCTCAGCGGTCCTCTTCAGATGAAATGATAAGCCATAATTTAAATGTATGTTAGTACTAAACATGAGATGATCAAATCCATTCTTCAAGTAAGCTATTACAATAGTATAAATGTATTTTGTTTAAACAAAACCAAACAAAATCCAAAATTACTTTCAGTAAGACAGGCTTTTTGTGGGTTTGGTTTGTTCTTTTTAAGGCTTACTTTTCCTAATATGAAGAAAAAAAGATCTGGTGAATGACTGCAAATCTGCTGCCTAAAAACTCAAATCTGAACTTTATGTCACTCATGAAACGGAAACACTTTAGCTCAATTTAGAATAATATATTGGTCTGCGGAGGAAGTGCATACTGAACCCTGCTGTCTCAAGTACACAGTCAAGGGGTGTCTAATATGAAACGTGTTGGGTGCATGCAATAAATCCAAAACGCGTGGAGGTAAGCAAAGGGCCCCATCTGCTCTGTCCTAGAGCATGCTTAACTAGGGTTGTCATGGTCTTACTATTAAATTGGAATCTTTCCCCTAATCTTTGAGTTAGACACGACCAGATTTGCAAGCAGATTTACAATTTTCACTAATTTTCCTACCATGACTTCAAAACATACTTAACAAAAATACATTCTGGACTTTTTCAAAGGGAGATTTACTTTTCTGCAGCTGTTTCCCATAGATCAAGCCTCTTGCTTGAAGGTTAGGGTTTTAAAACAGCATGAAGATGAACTTGGAATCTTATACCACTCCCCACTGCCAGCAAATTATAGTTCAAGAAGCATCAAAAAATTATTTTCTTAACCAGCCGGAAGTAGGGTGCACACATTGCAGAGGTTGGCTTGTGGTTAATGATGAGTATTTAATGGAAACATTTCCACATGTATGTAGTGGCTCATTAAACTATTTCTAGATATTTAATCTGCTTCTATTTCCACAAACTAACTTGAACCCTCTTTGCTCTCTAGCATCTTGAATGCGTTGGAGTTTTTTAAACACACCCCCCCCCCCCCGCCTTTTTTTTTCTTGAGTCCACATTTAATCCAAATGCTGTATTCCTTGATTATTAAGACTTCGAACCCCAGAAACATATTTGTCATTACCAAACTTTGATCATGAAATTTGGCAAATCCCGGACGTCCTTTTTTTTTTTTTTTTTTTTGTTCAGCCTTTTAATTAATTCTGTGTTTTGTTTGTGCACACTTGTTTTAAAACTAAAAATATTTATTAATTAGGGACAGATCATCTCTCTAGCTTTCAGTTATGAAAATAGTATTCCATTGCCCCATAATTTCTTGGGGAAGGAGACATAACTTCCTGGTGCTTTTTGTTGACATACCTACAATAAAATCAGTTTGGTTAGGTTTTCTCCTGTTGAAGCATTGTGTGCGGTTGGATTCGAGTAGAATTGGAAATGGTGGAAAAACATTTTTGTGCTTTTGAAAAAGGCACTTGTAATATGGTTAAAAAGAAAATTCTTTATTTGTTTAAGGTAGTTAAGAAAACTAATAGCACAAGTCCATTTCACTTTTTTTTTGTAGATATTTGTAGTGTTTAGAATATCAAAGCTTTTGCCGGTGCTTTAAAACCCACTGTACCTTTTATCTGCTTCGTGAAATAGATGACAAAAAGACAACTGTCAAAAAAGTTCAGGAAGAACACTTGAAAGAAGATAGAAATGATGATATAAATCCCTGTTGCTAATTCTGTTAGCATTTTCCATTGTGGTTTGTGTTTTCCTGGGAAGTTCTTTACCTAGAAGTAATAAGTTTTGGGCCTGTAGTCCCTACTCCTTTCAGTAAGGATTGGCTAAGAATTAATTTCCTTTCTTTCTACCTTGTATTTGTTGTTGTTTTAATAGTCTGTAGTGACATGGGTATGCAGTCATTGTTTCTCTCTGAGGGCTTTGGCTCCTCACCTCACTGGTGCTCTGATAATTAGTTAAGTAGTAGAATTAGTCAAGTATATGTATGTTAGTTAAGTGTATATACATACACATATCCATTAGTCCATTCTTCTAACAAAGGCTAAGCAAACAGAGGGCTTTCGGTGTTTCTGCTGTTGGTGCCCAGGTAATTCAGCTGTCTAGAAGAAAGCATACAGTGAGGTGGGGACAGAGCAGGGACAGGGACTGAGAAGAACAGTATCAGAGAGAAAAGAGTGGAACTGGCAGTAGTTTCAAGCAGTGGAGAGGACTGTGCTGAGATTCTGTGCTGGGAGGGATGTATCTGAGAAAAGAACAGGACGGCAGAAGTCTGTGCAGGGGAGGGACAGAAAGATCTATGACATCAACTTGCTCCCACCATTTAAAATAGAATATGCAGCATCCAAATTCCAAAATGTACTGCTGTCTGTAAATAGCAGGAAAATCACTGAGAAGCTTGTCTGGTAAGGGGGTCCACATGGACAATAATAGTCTGCATCTGATAGTAGAAAGGTGGTCAGGTGTTAAAACAATAGCATTAGTTTTAAGCACTGTAAGCCTGCTTCTCTTGAAGAATTTCCATGCAAACATTGGCAAGTCCCTTAACCTCTCCTTACCCTTAGGTTTTTCTGTGTCAGTTATCAACTTTACAGAGGCCTTGCATGGATACATGTATTAAAGCACCCAAGTACCTTGGATAGTTTCGTGGTGTTTGGATTTTAGTTTTTGGCTGTGGTTTGGGTTTTTTTTTTGTTTTGTTTTGTTTTTTCTTTTTCCTGCAGGTGTGAGGAATAGGGATTAGTATTAAACAAAAACTCCATTTTGTAACTATGTTTTGCACAAGGTGTGTTATCTGAAGTTTCTGTAGCTGGAAATTCTATTTTATTTCAAATAATTTTATGCATTTGCAACTAATCGGATCATCTGCTAAACTTCCTTGTGATTTCTTAGTACTTCATCTGTAAAGTCAAAATCTGATCTCCAAATTATTTAAACAGACTTCGGGTTGATAGTTTTGTTTTTCAAGGTGGCTTTGGCCACCTGTACACAATCATACATGTGATTAATTTCTTTTAATAAATCTTGCCTCAGCTATAGCAGTCCTACAATGGGATCTGACCATAAGGTGGCAGATGATTCATTGGGAGTAGCAGGCAGAAAGTGGTAGAAATAGAAGAATAAACCAATCCATTTAAAGGAAATACAGATTTTGCTATATACCTGTATGTAGGAAATAGTGTCCTTGTTTCTTAGGTGGTCCACCTCAGACAGAAAAACGAAGTTATTTTTTCCAGCATTCAAACACCAAGTGTCTGTTACGAACCAAGTTGTGTTCCTTTGAATACAAACAAGCCTTTTACAATATTGTCAGTAGTTTGGGGAAACAGATTTAGGTATTATGCTGCCTGAAGTGCAAGTGATTATCCACACTTGCACAGTGACTGGTGGCACAACGGTATCCTGTTAATACCGGTAAATACGTATAGCTTTAATGTGTGTGATTAGGCTTTGATTGAGAAAATTCTCTTTGATCAGGATAGCACTCTAGTATGTATTGAACTTCATTGGTTTTTCTTGATTGTTTTCTAGAATTACTATTTTAAATTTGGGTAATTTGTAGTGTTTTAAAATTTATAAACAAGTGAAAAGCCTGATCAAACTTCAGAAAAATAGTCTGTGCAAGTGACAGCATTTTTCACAGGCATGGGAAAGCTTTGGGAGAGGAACAGTCACATAAGCAGAAAATTGTAGTCCAATTCTCAAAAACCTCTTTCTTACCTAGCAGTTAGTTAAATGACATATGCATCTTGTAAGCATCTATATGGAAGGCAGGACTATTTTAAGGAGAAGAGATTGTGTGGCCGTTCTTGAAACTGTACTAAATACATTGCTAAGTTGCTGTTAATGGTGATTTACAATAAAAAGCCACTTCTCATATGCGTTAGACAGTTCACATGTTTTGTGGCATTTTGTTTTTATAATATATACTGAATTGAGATGTCCCTGCCATAGTTGTCCTGAATTTGTGGCAGGATAAGGGCCCACTGTTTTGTGGCAGAAAAGATGCCATGTTGGCTCTTACCTCACCACAGATTCAGAACTGTCTGACAAATAACTTCTCTGTATGCAGTTTTCCAAAGCAGGACTGATATATATGTTCCTACTTTTATATGCATGTATTTTATGTGATGCTTAATACTGGAGAAGCTGTGTTTTGTTTTTCCAAACCTCACCGATCAGTGTTTAGTCATGTAAAACTGATGTTAACTCCATATGTATTATATTTTACCTAAAACCACGAGAGGACTGTGGTAGTTTTGACATGGGTGTCCAAGGAAGGTAACAGTTTTGGTTGGACTCTAAAACCAAAACAGTAATCTGGACGTAGTGTTCTGTATCTGAATAAAACCTTTTGCTGCCAAATGGACAATGGCCAATTTGACAAAGAATGCTTTTTCTTTTCAATTAATATATTTTTGGAAGAAAAAGAAAAGCAAATCTCTACTGTAATCTTTTAAGATCTAGAATGTATTTTTCAAATTTCTGTTGAGACCTGTGATCCGTGAAGCTTCAACTATTTTTGTACGATTACAGTTTTAGATGAATTATAAACTCTTAAGTTAAAATTACAGGCATCTTTCTAAGAGTCATAAAGGATTAGAGACATCAATTTCAAGGGCGAGCTCTACAATGGAAGATTTGCCAAAGGTTTGAATAAAGATGCAAATCAAAATGTAGTACTTTTAATGCTGTTTGCTACATAAAACACACCACAATGAACGGGCACTGAATGGGGTGGTGGAAGTGTTTAGGTTTGTTTTCTGTTGCAATTCTTCTTGAAAGTGATTGTGATACTTAAATATTGCAATGTCCAGAGATAATACTGTTCTGTGGTCCTTGCAAGACTTGGCTGTATGCAATTTAACTCTCATATGTTTAGGTAGGAAATCACTTTTTCCTGTGTTCTTTTTTTTGTTTCGGAGTGTTTTTTCAAGCTTTTCAACTTTACCTACCTGCAGACCTTGTCCAAATAGAAAATAAGCCTCTCATCTAAACTTTCTCAGTCGGAATTCAATCCTGTTTCATAACACTTGTCTGCCTATTCCTTATATAAATTGTTTTTCTAGTTTTTATTTTTTTTTTTTTTTCAAGTTTATGATGCTATCTGCTGTCTTGGGTATGAACTTTAGTAGTTGCTTATAAAATTCATAAAAAGATGACACTGTTCTTACAACTAGGATAAATTCAGTCATTTTTCTGAATTCTTATTCATTAGACTTTCTCAGTTTTAAAGTTGCAGACTTGTTGCAAGGTAAAGTAAAAGTTTTAGAGCATATCTTTTTTCAGTAGTAAAGAGAATACCATTAAACCTCACACACTGTGTTCTTTTCAATCTGATAGTCTGTTATTATGGTCAGAAGAGCGTTTTCAAAAATTAGTAGGAATTTGGGACACCAGGTTTCAGGTACGCAAATATTGATCTCTTAAAGAGAAATTATATTTATGTGATGGAAGGATGAAGCTTGATAATTTCTCATCATGCTGTATTAAGATGACTGAAGCTAAATTCCCTGAAAGAATAGGTATTGTTGAAAATACAGACTCCAAGTTAACTAGCTTGTAGGTCTCTATTCCTGTCTTCTAATTTTGTCTATGATGTTTTTTTGCTTGGTGACACTCCAGGTCACCTAGTTTTGTATGGTTTTTTTAGTCTCTTTCTGCTAACTTACAAAACTATAACCCAGGAGTGATTTTACAGATTTTTCTGAATGTCTTACTAAGGTTGAGAGGGCAACATAATTTTAACACCAAAACTGTTTGAATTGAAAGCACTTCATGAATGGTTTTCAGCATAACAGTGATTTAGTCTGAACTTTTCCAGAAGAATATGTTTCCTCTAAAAAGTTCTAGTTTGTCAGGATTCAAGCATTCTTCAGTTATGATAACTTTGAAACTCTGATGGCAACCAAGTAGGTTCCATCTACAGGGTTTGTGGGGTCGTTGTTTGACAGTTCGTGAACTCAAGTCCATGACAGCCCTCTGGCAGGCTACAAGAAAGTCACCAAGGAAATACTTTGGAGACAGGTCTTTGAGCAGATTGTGCTTTCTAGGTTCCCAGTTTCTTGGCTCTGAGGTGAAGGGAAAACTTCAGATAAGTTTCAGATAAAAAGATGAAATAATATGTCTTTGTCTTTCTTCTTTCTTTGTTTCTTTTTTCAAGAAATGTCAGTACAGTATTGTTTAGTGATTTTTAAGAAGCGAGTAGTCTGTTATTTATAATGATCCTTGACTTTGAAAGAATTAATTTGTTTAGTTGAACTTTTCCCACAAGAGGTGGGAAAATGCCACTTCTAAACTGTATAAACTGGGAGAAAACTAATATGAATAGAGATCTTGGTAACACTAGGACAGTGAATAGTTATCATGCTCTACTAAACATTAGAGCTCTATGAAGATAGTACTATCTGTCTTAATTCTCTTTTTTTCTTTAAATGCTTAGTGTCATGTCTTTAATTCATGTCCAGCCAGAATATGTTTTATTAAGTATAATTTTTCACTGTACTTAAGGTTTTCTAATCTGTCCCTAGATGATCTCAATATGACACATCAGCACTGTGTTCTGGCTGGTTTTTCACCTCGATTCAGCTCAACTCACAGAGTGGCAGATGTAAGTATCAAAAATGGTTTGCTATATGGTCATTCTTAAAACTAATATTTTGATACCCTGTATGTAGCATCATGCTGTCTTATCCAGAACTGTGGTCACAGTTATGCTTGTGACTCAAACTTGAACAACTGCTATTTGTTTATTTTTTGATTGAGGTACATTGTTTCTGTATTGGTAGTTTGTCCAAACTCAGAGTTAGGCATATGAGATATGAATTAAGAATGTGCTACACCACACCTCATGGATTACTGATGAAATGTAGAAACAACTGTATTTTTACCTGAAATGTTTTAAAACTTCTTTGCTGTGTTCATATCCCAGTCCTAGTTGAAAGGCAATATTCATGATAAGATAGAAATACTCAAAACCTGTCAGCAGTGTCCACTGGCAAAAATGGCCTTTAGGGGTTCAGAACAACTAAGAGCAGTCGTAAGTATGCTTTAAATTGGATCCTTCTGTGCATCTGAGGATTGAAGAAGCAGAAAAATAATACAGAGTCTGTTGTCTCAGAGTCATTCTGAGGTAACAAGGCTTCACCCTGGTATTCTCAAGTGCTAAGACACTTTTTTTTTTTAACTAGACCTCTCCTCCCTATTCCTTTACATGGTGTTATCAGTAGCTTTATTTATGTAGTATTCTAATGGAAAAGCATATAAAAAAAATAAGACAACTGTATTGTAAAAAGATATTTTAAGAAATTGCAATTACCACTTCCTTCTTTCAGCAAGGCAATATATACCACTATTGAGGCAAGAGAGATACATGTATCCCTATACTTCTTTTTTTTCCCCCATTACTCTTCCTAATTTGTGCAGGAGTGGAAATAAAGCAATAGCACTGACCATGGACATATACATACATATAAGCTGTAATATTAAAAATGTGCCTTTATTTCCCAAACAAATATACACTCTGCTTGCTTGAACTGGGCTTTAACATAAAGCTTTGACATAAAGTTCAAGTACACTGTACCTTTTAACACAAATTATTCTGTATTTTTCATCTCTAATTTTAAGAGTGCTTTGACCTACTGCTCCTGTCTCTATGTTACTTTTGCAGGAAAATGCACACTTATTTTTACGGTATGAAAAGCTTCTCTATTAAGTGATTATGTTTTGGTTTTGTGAACTGTTGTGACTTCAAGTTGTGCAGTATGGATATTTTTTTTACAAAGAATGTGAGACCAGAGGGTCCTTATTCAAGATTATTCCTGGAAATTTAACTAAAGGTACAGATATTTAATTGAAAATAATTAAAAGATGTAGATGTCTTCTTTCTTTTGTTTCAAAAGGATTTTTACAGATTTCCCTCTAATTTTGAAGGAAATTTAATGAAACAAAACAGAATGAGCAGAAGTACAAAATTGTTTTGTTCATATTCTCTATACCTCGTAAGCAAACAGCTCTCTCAGACTGGATATGGAACTCCATTTTAGTGTTACTATGACCCCATATAACTGGGCAAATAAAACTAACTGATTCTGAAATACCATCAAAAACTGCCTGGGAAGCAGTGGAAGGTATACTCATGTTTTTGTGTGCCATATTTGTAAAGTAAATTTAGAAGGAATTCTTTTCTTTGTCCTTTCAATCTGTGCCGTACAGGTTGGCTAGATGTTTGATGGATTAGACTTCTGCATAATTTATGTCAATAATTATACAGACAATCCAGCAGGCATTACGCTTTTTTTAAAAGATCATGAAATACAGTTACAGAAATACATACCTTCTTCTCCTTTACTTTGATTATTCAGAAGCAAATACTTCAGTATATTTGAGGAATACCTATGTTCTGAAGTGGCTATATATACATTTTTTTATTGTATTTTTACAGTGTTCAAGAGGAACATTGGAATACATATTTGGACAATGTGAACTGGCACTCCAGAATTTACAGACTGATTCTGAATCAATGGCTTTATCTTTGAAATCACTGGAAACTGCAGTTGTAAAGCAAGTAGAAGAAATACATAATGAGGTGAGATGATCTGCACTGATAATACTTCAGCCAGGTTCTGAGAGGTGCAGTCTGCTCATGGAGTTAATGGCAATTAAGTGTGTTCAGTTGCTCACTAGGCATTGCTCTGTATAAGTTTGAAATGTGTTTTTTATGACTTTTTTTACTTGGGTACAGTAATTGAGATTAACTTGGATTGATTCTTTCATTCCTGTGAAGTTTTAATTGTTCCATCTTAAGATCCCTCTGCTGGTAGAGTAAAAGAGTAGTTTCAGTAATATTACACGAAGTCTGATAGTGTGGTGGACAAACCAAACTACTATAGCGCTTCTCTAAGAAAAAGGGAGAGAGAAAAAAAATGAGAGTGAAAGAGCAGGTAAAATTTTTCAGTTGTTAATCAGATGTTGAACCAGGTTTTTACAGAATGCCAGGTGTGACACAAGTGTGCATACATGCTTTAAAGTATATTCTGAAGAAAATACAGTGGAAATAGTTGTGAGGAACATATTTAAGCAGGTCTTTCTGTGCTACAAAATATGCAAGTGTAACAATGCACTTCCGCAGGATTCCACTGAAGCTGGCAGTGCTTTCTTGCTTGAAGTACAGACCTGGAGTGTTAACAAACACATTGATTTGACAAATGAACTGAAAATATCAGATGGTATTTTGGGAAACTGTGGAAACAGGTAATTTTTTCTGTGGTGTAAAAGTAGGCAGTATCATAAAAAATGTAATTTGGCTTAATCTGCGTTAGTGGGTAGAGTCGGGAATATCTGACAATGGACTAGGTCTTCTTACAATGATAATATTTCTGAAGATGGTAAATTTAGTACTTTTCTTTCTTTCTTTCTTTTTTTAAAGTTACAGAAAATGTAGTCAAGGCTATGCATTAGGAGTTTAAAATGACAGATGTTTTAGCTGCTCTGGAGAGCTGTCCTACCTAAAACAAAGCTTTAAACTGTTCCTAACTGTAAAGCACTGATCATCATCTCTCTTTAAAAACAGCTCTAGCAACCAGTTAATACAAACTTCTGAACCACTTTTTGCTTAAGTATCAGTGGTTTTTTACAACACATCAATATTCAGAAATTTTGAAGGACCTGTGCTGTAATTCTACTAAGATAAGTATGGTCACTGTTAGAAGCCATATAGTACATAGGTAATTTTCACTCAAATTAGAATTTGTGTAAACTGTTTAAATTGATATCTGCTGAGGAATATAATAATATGTATTGCTACTAAAACTTTGTAGAACGCATTTTTATCTGTATTGTGTTTACAGTTGGTAAAATTGCATATAGTGATGGCAAAAGGTTTGCACCCTTGACTTTTAGCAAAATGGCTGCTAGAGCAATTTAAAGAAGTCTGATGCATGCAGGGTTTTACAAAACATTAATCAGGCTCAGTTCATAAAACTATACGCATATGTGGTTTGCACAGCTAGGGCCACATGCACAGCTGGTGTAAATTTGCACGGGTCCTTTAACATCAAAGACATGTGCCGTTTACATCAGGTGAGAGACTAGCCCCTGGTGTTTGCAGTCACCTGAATAATTTTGCTATATGACATACAGGGATGTTTCCTGTTAACGCATATGGGATATACTGTAACAGAAATCATTGTTTAACTTGTACATATTGTGCACTTAGACTTAGTAGACACATTGGATCTATATTTCATTTGAAAAGAGAATACCCACTCCCTGTTTGTTTTTTTTTTTTTTTTTTTTTGTCCCAAGGTCACCTCTTCACTTGAAGGATAAATTCCATATGTTGAAGTGCTACTTAGATTTCATTTATTTGCTGCACAAGTAGACAAAATTGCTAGTGGCTTATCACTGTGGTAAATGCACATTTCTTTTTTGAACGTCACTGAAGTGAAAACGTACAAATCTGTGAGGCTAATGCAACTTTTTTTTACATATAAAAGCTTCCTACCTTCTTTTACTCACTGTATGATAAATCTTTATATTTTCAGGCACTAATACAGGTTTTAGGTTCACATTTTCTTAGGCAGGTGAAGAACAAGAACATGTTTTGTTTCTTTAAAGAAACTGTTTACTGATGAAAATGAGTTTTTCATTTGGTTGGTGTGGTCTGGATTTGGTGACTCTTGTTTTTCCTTAGTTTGTTAGTATTTAAATACAAAAGACAAAATTGCACAAAAAGCCAAACATAGAATTAATGAAGAACTGCCACCCAATTTTGCTTGTGTATTTTTGTCCGATATACAGCTTTCTGTGCTAGTTCTAAACCTCCCTGTGAATTTTTTCCTACTCCTCTGGACCAGACATCATGAGCTTGAAATTAGGTAGTATTCTCATCTGCAGTGGTGGTGATACAGTTGTATTTTATTTTCAGATATTATCATAGCTGAACTTCTTTGCAGGGTTTAACTCAGATAACTAGATGCAGCCATAGTTCTAGATTTTTTTACCTTCCTGAAATGCTACGGGTTTGTTTTTCTTACCCCTCTTGCTGGCACCTCTGAAGTAGTCATCAGAGACTGTTAACTGGAACAGTACAATCAGAGTACCATCAGGCTATGTGTGACTAAGCTAAAATATAGTAGTTTAGCACAGATTCACAGTCTGTGCTGAAATTAACTGCTCTGCCAAATGAGGCCTGGATGAATTATCTGTGTCTGCTAGAGGGAAAAAGCCTAAGAGCAAGTCTGAAAGAATGAGGTATGATTCTGTGCCTTCACTTTCGTATTCCTGGACAGGAAAATTGACTTGCTGTGCTGATAAAGTGGGTTTGAACTGAAGATCTGAAGCATAGGTGGAGACTTAGTTTTTTCCATTTTTTTTGGTGGGCAGAGAAACCTCTAAAAGAGGTATGGGTGAGTATCTGGGGGATGTCTTTACTGATGTTAGATTTCCCAGAGTTCATTTGTCGGAGCCCTGTCTTGGATGTCTTGACAGAGGTATTCCTGCCAAAAAAGTGAGACGCTAACCTGAGGAGGTTTTCAGCATCTATATTGGGCAGCCAAGTATAAGTTTAATATTTCTTAAGACATAGCTTTGTTGTCATGGTCTCCCTCACTAAAACAGCCTTCAAAGGAATATCTGAGTAATTGCGAGGTATGTGCTGTTTGTTAGATGTGTGAGTCACTTCACTCCCAGTATGTACTTTGTAGTTGTAAGTAAAGATAACCTTAATTAAGGGTGTTCATGTGCTGCTTCTGAGTAGCTTATGGGCTTGAAGTCTGAACAAATACTTAAACGGTAGGGTATCCAGTGAACAGGGTGTAGCAAGGTGGACAGAAGTAATTACCTGGACAGCTGTGAAATACAATAGCCTAACAATGCATGCATAGTGTTAGAGATTGAAGTTACCCCTTTAAGCAATGAGATTGCTGTTTGGCCAGTAATAATTTATCCTGAAATGAATGATCTTGCAGAGTTCACCAAATGTGAAACTCTTGCCCCTACTGAATCACACTTGGCTTTCCAAAATATGCACAGCTGCTGGGTATGTCCCAAACAGAGCTACAGGGGACCTGGGGAAACCCATTGGCAAGTAAATGCTTTTTAAAGTAATAAAACAGTGCTAGACAGATGATGTAAATGCTCATACATATAAAAATAAATCTGCAGAAAAGTTCATTGCCAGCCTATTTTTCACATTTCAAAGAAAATTTGTTTTCCTCGCTCTGAGTAATGCAAAATCTGGTAATAGTTCATATTGTGTGAGGTGGTTTCAAGGCTTCTTTATTTGCCAACACCAAACTAATAATTGGATATTCTCTGTGAAGTAAAACACTAGAGGAAGTTTTTTTTATCATCTACGGATTGTGTTGAAAACGTAGCAGGTTTCAAAGTAAGTACTTAAGTTTGCAAAGGTAGGGTTTTGTCCTCATCAGGGTTTTTACTTAGCCATGATTATCAAATCCTGATTATCATGATTAAAACTTGAGACTGAATTGGTTGCTCTTTTGCTTGTGAGGTACAGTGACTTTTGCCTACAGCAAATCTATTTTTATGGCAGCAGTAGATAAATTTAAGTGTGGTGAATGTACAGGGATGTAGAAAAGCCTAGGCTAGCTAAGTTGAAGGTATATGGTGTTAGACACTGAGGTCACTGCTGAGAAAGGGTAGCAGTGTGCACAGCCAAAGGAAGGTTAATATGTTTTAGCACATCACAGTGAGCTGACAGCATGGTTGGTGGCTGGCTAGTACGGCAGAGAGAAAATATAGATCACCTACATGTGTGGCATTTAATAACCAATACTTTTGAATAATTGACTGAGGAGCACTGCCTCACAAAATGTCAAATGCTACTGTTGGCCTTTTACTACCCAGTATTGACTATAACCTAAAATTGGCCTTTAATCATTGTTTAAAGGACAACTTGAAAATATGTTGGTTAGACATATGAGGTCTGATTCTGAGCTTACTTGCACAGATGTAAGTTGTAAGTGAAAATTAATTAGGAGATGAAAATTGTTCCTCAAACACTCAGCATATATATTTTTATATGTTAAGCTTTGTCCTGTTCGGTCACATAAAATGCTTTCTAATGATAACTAAAGTTAGCTCTGATACATGCGAGTCTCCAAATTAAAACTCTGTTACAAAATCCTCAGCATGAGCTGTTAACCTGAGACTTTTGTCACAGAAGATGAATGTTCTGTAACTTCAGTTCCACTAAGGCTAGAATTGAGTTTTTTGTCTCTCTCCAGTATTTACTGTTGTGGCTTTTTTCCTGGTACGGCTCCTCCTGTTTGTGGAAGGAGGCAAGCCAATAGAGTGCCTTCCTGCTACAGGAAAAGATATTCCTGAAGAGAGTTCAATGAAAACAGGAAGACATATAGCTTTTAAGAGAGCTTCGAAAGCAGAGGGCATGTGTTTTTGTTAAACTATGTGCTTAGTAATGGATGTGGTGTAAAAAGTGTTCATGTGTTAAAAATACCAAACAAACTTAGCATAACTGGAATCTCTGGAGATTTTAGCAAAACTAAGTGTTTATGCTTGCATGTATCTAAAACAAGGACAGAGTGATAGAGAAATCTTGTCACCATTGCCTCATGGAGGTGATGGGGTTGGTTTTTTTCCAGAATCAACAGTTACCTGTTTAGAGGTGATAGTTCAGAGCAGTCACTTGTCAAGCAGCTTGATGGCTAAGTTGGTGGGTGAAACATTGTTTTTCTCCCCAACCTCCATTTTATTAACTCAGTTTAGAGCTAAACTGAGACATTGTGAGATGAATGTGGACCTGAGTTTGGGAGCCCTAGGAAATGGTAGTCGACATCGTTAAACAACCACATACTGCAATTTGGTACACTGACCTCTGATGAGACCAGCTAATCCTGCAGAAAATTAACTAGCCTGTTGCTAAACTTTACCTCTTGCACCTGAAAAGCAGCTCTTCCTTGTCAAGTTGTATACTCTGTATAGGATCAAGATACATTTAAAATTTGGCCAAGATGTCAGACTTGAATTAGACAGAAATTATATAGATTAATGTAACAAATCAATATGACTAGTCAAAAATCAGATTGACTGAAATATGATGAGCCATATTGTAACATTGATTTTAATTTAAAAAAAAAAATTTCATTGATTAATGGCTTCATGTGATTCATTTCATGAAACATGTTTGGCAGACATCATGTGTTACAGCCCTTTTGTGGTAGAGGCCAGCAAAACCAAAAAGAAGTGGGGGAAGAAAAAAAGTATCTAGTCCTTGAAACTGTAGTTGAACTGTCGATATGCTCAGCCTTCCCAAAACTGTGTATACGGATTTTTTAACAAACCATACTTGATCCTTCATACCTTGTTAATACGGTAGAGGAAGCTAACTTTCCTTCAGCTTTTTTTAGGATGGATGTCATCAGACTTCTGTGCTAAAAAGTCACTAGGCTAGCAGTCAGGTTTTTTTGAAAATATTTTAAGATCTATGTCTGCCAACTAATCATGTTGTTATATTTTACCAACAAAGTTGCTTTAATGTTCTTTTTATACACTTCAAATTTTTAAGTATCTTTTATTATAGTCTTTAACATGTATTGACCAAACATTTAGTTAATGTTAACTGGAACACTTTCAGATTTCTGCAGCCATTCTGTTCACCCTTGCAGGAAAGAAAGCATTAGGTGACAGCTTTGGGCAGTTTTCTTTATTCTTTCACCTTGGCAGGTTGTCTTTATTTGCATTATCGGAGCTGAGCAGGTATAAACAAAAACTTCTTTGTGGTACAAATAATGATTAAAGGAGCTTTGAACTCGGTGTGAAACATAACTACCACAACAAAGATAAATACAGAATTCCGAAGAGCAGAACTATGGATTACTATTAAAGGAAAAAAGGCTCACTGGAAATTAGGATAAATGGAATTATTTTGCTTAAAGAATATTTGATGAGTTATATATTTATACTATGTTTTAGTAAGCTAATATTTCTCTTGTCTTAACATTGATGGGCCATCCACATATGACATTTTTAAAAAAAAAACACAAAAGTAAAGTATTACATCACTTGCTGTGTTTCATATTCCAAATAAAAGTATTAGCTTGCTCCTGATGGAATTTTTATTGCTTCAGTGGGGAATTTGTTTTCTTCTTAAAGTACGGTTTCCACACAAGCTTTGTCCTGGAAAAAACCTGTTACTTCAGATGCCCCAAAAAGCTGAAACCTGCTTTTTTCACCCCGGGGATGTGCGGATTGTGAGTTAGCAGGTTTTGCTGTGACGGCAGACCCAGCAGAGGGAGCAGGAGCAGCTGTGGGACACCCCTTCTGCCCTGCACCCCTGCCTGAGCAGAGCAATTGCCCGTCCCAGATGGAGATCCAGTCAATCCCAAAGTTACTGGTAGCCTATCTGTAACCAGATTGTTTGGTAAAGTATGAGCAACTCTGATTCTTTGTAATGCTACACTCTCATTCTGTAGCAATTGACTAGGTTGCATTCTAGCAATTTTATTACTGCAAGTTTTTTCAATCTTTTTTATATGACTGAAATATTTTGAAATCCACAACGTTAATCAAAATAAGCCAGAATTTGTCCGTATTTGGCTGGATTGTGAGTAAACCTGAAGTTTTAGTATTCTTTGTACACATACCACATGTAAAGAAAAAAGTTGGGTTTTGCACCTCTCTAGATTTGAAGGGAGTAGCTCAGGTCCCAAATTCATGTGGAATAGAAATAAAATAAACAGCTAGGTGTAAGGGTGCATTTAGAAATGAGTACTTTGGTAACCTCCTTTTCTAGAGGATTGTTCAGGTATAGCTGGATTCATGCAATACCTTATTCCTGCCCCAAATAAGGAACATACATGTTTATGCTACTGTACGTTTTTACCTTGCAGGTTGAATTTGAGTGGCTTAGGCAGTTTTGGTTTCAAGGCAAGCGGTATTTGAAGTGCACTGATTGGTGGCTTAAGCCTATGGCTAAATTGGAAGAATTTTGGAGGCAAATGGAGGTTATGGTAAGTGCTAGTTTTATAGTCTAAAGCCTCTAGAGCTTAATTCTGAGAGCACTCACAATTAAGTTTTTAATTGTGCTGTAGTAATGGGTTTTAAACTTTATTCAGAACATATGAAAACTAGAATCAATGTCAGCCTTCACTGCCTCCTCTTAGTTTTCTCCCCAGTAGCCAGAAGAAATGTGAACAAAATAAGATCCAAAAAACCAAGATTTTACTTACTTCCTGACTTTGCTTGTTTTTAAAGTTTGACAGCCTCATAAGATGACAGTCATATATATTACATCACACTGATTGGTACCTGAAACTCTGCATTGTCAACTTTTTCGTACAACACCAAGATGGGCAACTCTGCCAATGACAACAATGGTGAATGTATCTGAGGAAGGTTGAGAGTAAAATCTGATGATCTGGAGGTACAACTATCTGTCTGTAGTCTACCTGCACACTTAACACCATAGCTAGAACCAACAAGAGGAGATTAGTTTCTTGAATAATTGTAGTGATGCTGGTTCCTGTATACTTGAAAGTACATCCCTGCTTTCCTTGAAAAAGGACTCAGTGACAAGCACTGTTAGCCTGCTTGTTGTTGCTGTCCAAGTAAAGAATGAGTTGGGACGCTTTGCTAGTGTAAGGGTTTGATACATCTGTGAGCATGCCTGCTTCTAGATCTGTACACAGAAGGAACTGTATTGACAAATGTGCCTTACTCATATCCTTATGTCTGCCTTAGAAGCTGCTTCTCAGTCATTTCTGCTGGTCACAGCATAAGCCTTAATTTGCTCGTAGTTGACTTGGAAAAGTTTGTAATGTAACTGAGGATGCTGAATATGATTGGTAGTAGAGGTGGTTTTGAATCTTTGGAGGTACAGTGCGACAAGAATATGGTCTTGAGTTTTGGGGGAAATGTGACTCACTAACCAGCTCAAACATATTGTAAACTTTTCCAGCAATGGCTGGTTTCAGACTTGGAAAATAAGTGTGGAAAAGTGGAACTTTCATTTTTGAAATCAGTTGCCACAAGGAATCAGTGAACATTAAACTTTCCTACAAAAGGAGGGAAGTTATAAATAACTTGTTTATGTGGGGTTTATTCCTCATTTTTTGTGTTCTTATGTGCTCACATTCTTGAATGACCTTTGTAATTTTAAAAAAATCTTTTGTTTTGTTTTTCTTTCAAGTGACAACTTACTTTCTTGTAACACAGGCTTAGATGAGGTAGAGACAAGAATGTTTGATTGTTATTTTATATCCATTGTGTGTTGAGAACATGGAAAACTAGCAAACTCAGGAATTCTCAAGGGTTAGGTTTTCTGCAGTTGGTGTGACATTACCATGTGTGTCTAATTAGAAACATGGTGGCGTCAGTGTATCTCCTTTCAACAGGCCTCAGGATGATATTTATCAGCAAACTGAAGGTTGGGCCAAGACAGAAGCTGCTTCTAATTTAAATTTTAAAAATTGCTTTAATGTTTTATGACTTATAACATATTAATCACAATTAATTTCAGCTATTGAAGGAGACAGAAGAGAATGTTAATTGAGAATGTCTGTTTCGTTGAGTCTCTAAGTAAATTTGATGCTTACTGTATTTGGGACTTGGAGGTAGGTGGGGTTTTTTGGATTTAACCTACGTTTTGTCCTTTAGTGTTTCACAAAATGACGGTAGGGGGCAATGTTGAGCCGCAGTTTTAATGCCAACAACAGGCACTGACTTAATGAGAATACATAGAAATGTAGCATTAACATCAAGAATTATCCCTGTTGCTTCAAGTTAGCTGTAATCTCTAAGATTCCATAACACAGGAAATCAATTGTGGGTTAACAAATTCAACAGCAATTTAACATAAAAAGTGTAGTGTTTTGGTGCATGCTTAGCTTCCACAGCATTAAGTTGAATCAAAAAGGTATTTCTGAAGGTACCCAGTAGTCTACAGTAGACGTGTTTTCTCCAAATTTATAATTTTAGCTGAATGATTCTTAAAAAAAAAAAAGTGTCAAAATGCTAAAAGTAAAAATGTCTTAGAATTGTTGGTCTTGTCTCAGAAGAATATTGTTCCTTAAAAGAAAATACTTAAGCAACGTATTTTTCTTTTGTGTGAGCTGACCAACTCTTGATGTACATTCTTTTATATATGTGTCTAGAGTGATACAAAAGTCAGTCTTGTGCCTTTTTTTTCCCCTTGTTTAGTAAAGCAGTTATAAAGAAGAAAAGAAAGTTTCCAAAATAATTTCTGATTCTGCTAATTGTAATTACTCCAATGTCACAGCAGAGTACAGTACTGCAGGAAGTTTAACCCAGTGTCGTCAAACCTTTGGGCATTATTTAATATTTTTGTACATTATAGCAAGCACACAATTTTATCATAATGTTTATTCCTGGCATTTCTTTCCCTGAGGATAGTTTTACTTAGAGCTTGCTCTTGTGATGTAAATGTTAAACCTTTCATTTGAATGACATTCTGATAAAACATCACATTTCCCACAATATTACCTCATGAATTTATGAACCATTAAATCCAAAGCAGTTCAACCGATCTTCTTCTCTTTTTCCCCCTCCCTTGAAAATACAAAGGCTATTCAAATGTTTGAGGGTTGTTTTTTTTTAAAAGTCATCCAAGATTAACACGTTATCATCTGCAACATCAGGATAAATGCTTGCTGAATTCAAAGGGAGAGTTACCATTTGAAAAAAAGACTGTACAAGCTTTGCTTTCTGGGTAAAGAGAAGTCTGAAAAGCTGAAATCTCATGTGATGCAAGGAAGTCTTGCTGTAGCTGTTCTGAGATTCAGTGGAGAGACAATTTGTCTCTCAGGGTCTGATATCATGCAAACCTTGCAATCTGACATTTATTTTAGCTATGAAAATCTTTTAACACCATGCCAAATCAGTAAGAACTGCAGAAGTCCTACAGTCTTTTTTTGTTTATTTTGTTTTAGGCTGATTCACATTTGAATAAGTAAAATGTAAATCAATGAAATGGTTTTTGTTTGTGGAACGAAAAATAAACATATGTGATTATACTTAACTATTGAATCTTTGAAGACTTTTTTAACATATCTAGTGGTCCTTTTAAGAAAAATAATAAAATAAATGAAGATGCTAGTAGTGCTATATGGTGTGAATTGTATTTCCTGCTTTGACAGTCCATTTAGCAATGTAGCAATGTATTTATATGGCAGTTGGCCTTAATAACCTTTATTGACTTTAGTGGGTAAGAGCCGAGACTGGGATTATTAAAATGTATCAGTGTCACTGCAGTATAGAATCACAACATATATAATTATGTTAGGTAGGCTAGGCTCCATTTAATGCCACGTATTTATGCAGGAATTTGGCAAGATGAAAAAAATTGTAGAACTAAAATGTAGAAAAGAGTATGGCTGATTTGGAGTTATATACAACGTAACTGTTTGCCTACAATAAAGGGTCTACTTAAAGGAATGAAACATAGATCTTAAAGAACTAAGTTTTAATGATATAACTGAAACACAAGTAATTGTTACACCATTTGTTTCACTTTTTGGCATCCTAAAATACAGCTGATGATAATGAAACACAGCACACCTTTTAATTTATAAATGTAGTGTAAAAGCAAAAGTGTGCACATTCTGTGTAGTTATAATGAGCAAAGTGGCATTTCACGCAAACTGGTATCTTTCTGTACAACTTTCACCTTGATTAGTAAAAGTTAAAAACTGTATTTGCTAGTCATGTTTTATTACTGTTATTCTCAACAGCATGCTTTTATCACTTTATACAACTAAATTGAAATCAGAGAGCAAAGCTATTCTCTTGTAAAATTATTTTTCTTTCCTTTTTGAGGTCTATTTCCTTATTTGCTACTATTGCTACATATGAAGTATGTCATAGTTTCAGCTATAAGCCACTACTTCAGGGGCTTACAGCCTGACAGTTAGAATTGAGTCTAGGCTGAAACTTGAGCTACAAAATCTCAGCCCAGGGCCATATTTTTTTTTTTCCTTTTCCAAATTAAAACAATGGTTTAAATATGTATTTAAATCAGGGTATTTGAGTTCCAGAATAACCGTGAAAAGCTATAAGATAAAATATGCTTTTAAAAGGAATCCTAGCTTTTGTAGACTTTGGCACTTTAAACAGCTAACCAATTATATTTAAAAAAAAAAAAAAGATAATGGGATCACAAACAGGCTGGTTGGTTGTTTAGCTTTTTTCAGAAAATGCAGAGCAACTTAACTGATATTTGAATTGGTTTGACCTTGTCAGCGAAAATTCAAGAAATTCTGAGGTATTATTTTAATTTCTTTTCTAGCTTTCTTGTTGTGCTTACATATTGCAGTGTCATACTCCTCTATTGGAGGGCCATGCAGTGATGGGTGATCGTGTTTGCCTAATGAGCTGTGAAATGTAGGCACAACATGGCAGCTCAAAGACCCAAATTTTAGCCATATTTCTTGTCTTTTGGGGCTCTTCTTATCTGTTTAGGCCAGACCCTTTAAATAAATGTATTTTTGGCAGGTTATGTTTTATGTATACTAGGAGTCAGATGTTTCTGGAAATGTACCTTTTATCTTCAACAGCAATAACAACAACAAAACCTGATCCTGAAGACTTCTTTTTCTTTTTTCTTTTTTTCTTTTTTTGGCACTAATTTCCTTGACCCCAGTATTTTTAGCTGTCAGAAATGGGAAAAAGGATTCAGCATTGTGTGTAGTAGAATCACGACCAATCTTAAAAAAAAAAAAAAAAAAAAGTCAAGTTGTATTGCACATCTTTCAGAAAAAATATTTACAATTCTGAGGGAATTCAGACTTAAGCTTCCAAAACAAAGTGTGTGCTGAAAGCACAAAGGACTGTGTTTATGATTCTCTTTGAAGTGTTTTTGCAACAGGATAAGGAAAATTTTAGAAACTGTCTGATAGTGTTCAGGGTAAATACTTAAACCCCTTTAGAGAATTTCACACACAGATACTGTGCAGCAGAAAAAAGGATACTTATGTTTCCTAAAGCTGCTACAGCCTACAGCTTTGTACTTAAAGACAGAGGTGTTGAATAGAATTCTACTGAGGATACATCCAGTGACAATATCTACAGGAACATCAGAGCAAACCAGTGGATAGCACTTTCTATTTTTAACCCTTATGTGAGCTGGTTGAGATCTAAGCTGTGTTGATATGAACCACTATAACATTTCTGTTATAACCTGGAATTGTCAAAAGGGCAGTCTTCCAACTCATACAGCACACTGTGAGAATTATGCTGAAAACATTAAGGTTACCATGTAAACTGGCATAAGCCAGGAAAAGTTTAGGACAATTTATGTCCTATAGGAAAGTGAGATGTGTTTCTGACAGCACAAATGGAAGGACCATGGGTGGCTTGTGCAGCTGTGCATGTCGTGTGGCCGGTAGTGTGTGCTGCACCAGATGGTGCAAAGGAGGTGGGCATGCTGTCCCATTTTTGTGTTCCCTTCTAGGTGGATTTGCACCTGAGTTACGAGTTTGACATTCATACGTGTTCTTGTGTACACAACTGTATCTTGGTGAGCTTCGGTTTTGGGTGACTAGAATTCTGTTGTCTTGTGCTTAACTCTTACCGTAATACGTAATAGGGCTTCTTTCTGTTGTTTTCACTGTGTTTTTGTACTATAGGATGTATACGATTGTGTGTAGTATATACATGTACTTGCATGTAAAATGTGATGAGCTCTGTGTTAGTATTTAAAACATAAATACATATAACACACAATCAGCAGAAATCAAAATTGTGCATATAGGTTATGCCCCAATCTTGTCTTTGAATTGTGTAGATGGATCTCTGTCTGAGCTGAGCACTGTGGTTTAAACAGGATTCTCCATCACATGTAAAAGTTTTCTCATAGTGGATAGACTATCAGAGCTGGTGCATAGTGTGACTGTAGGTGTATGTACATGCTTCTACACACAAATACATACACAGGTATGTTGGGGTTTTTAACTGTGATGATCTAATTAATTTCTTTATGTAACTTCTGAATCATATAAAGTTATATCTAGAGAAAAGGTATTCATAGGGAGTGAGCACTGGGGGCAAGCGCTTGCACTTCTTGGCAGCAGGAACAACGTGGGAGAAGAGTTTAGAGAGCGTTAGAATATATTTGGTAGTAATGCAAGTCACCCCGTGTGTGGCAGAGAGGGAAGAGCTCAGATTGTAGTTCCTGCTGCATCCCTGTGAATCCAGTGTCAGTACTGGAAGGATATGTTAGAACCTGGTTTTGCCCTTTTATTGTTAATGGGAGCTATGTGACTGATTTCAGTGAAAGCAGAATCAGTATGATGGGGCTATTGTAGATTGTATAAAATTGTGTGCTGTTTCCACCATTTTTTCCTCAGAATGTTAGATGGACATACTGGAATAACGAAAGATCTTTTTATCAACAGTGTATTTATCAAGGCTTATTTGCTGTGGAAATAGTGTAGTAGTATTGTGCTATTGTTTTACTAGTCCAATTATTCTTTGCCAAGCCTTTTGTGTTCTTAGAAATCCATTTCCTAGTAGAAAAACTGAATAAAAGACCATTATTGAACACTGAGAATAACACTTCATGAAAAGGAATTTTTCTGTGTTTTTGAAATTTGTGTATCTATATGTTATATAAAACTTGGTTAATTATTAACTATAGTTAAAGTGGTTTCTAGTTCTCATTTATGCAGTCATAGGAGTGATCAGATATAGAGCCTACGCATTTGTACATTTGTGTGTGTATGCTTATGCACATGCTACATAGATACAAAAAACAGATTTGGTTTGGTGTTGAAACTGAATTACAGTGGTTTGGCAGGAATAATTTTTACTGATTGCTACAAAGTAGGGGAAGTTGTGATTTCAAATGAAAGTGAAAGTAAATGGCAGTGTGACTAAAATGTCACCATCTACATTGCTGTAATTTTTTTTTTGTTTTTGTAGAGTACAACTAGGATTGCTAAACATGGTTTTATTGCTATTGTATTTTAGTGGCTATGTAACCACTATAAAATAGAATACAGCTGTTTTACTTTCCAAATGGCTTTTGTAAGCGAAGGAGGTGACTTCTTCCAAAAAGCTGCCATTGTTGCATTGATACTTTTTCTTTCCTATCTGATCGTCAGTCCTTCTAATTCCTAACAAGATCAAGGGTGAATAGTATTTTTGCAATCTATTTTTTAACAGTTGCTTAATCTTTGATCAAATTTATAGCTTTCATTTTATATATAAGGAAATAAAAATTTGCTTCAGTACTTGCCATGGAAAGCATTATGGTCTGATGGATTAGATGCTAATTCTTTCACTGACCCTCTGTTTAACTTGTGCAAGTAGCTTAAATGTGGTTTTCAAAATCAGTGTGGAGATCAGAATGTTGAGGTCTTACTTTGGTTTTAGATTGCAAACTATTTCTGATCTTAAATTCCTCATCAATAAAATGAGGCCATGATTTTTACTGTAACTGAAAAAGAGTTACTTACTGGCTATGTCCTAGGGAGCAAACATTCTGCAGTTGAAGGAACCTAACAAATTTCTGCTTCCCCCCTACTGTGAAATTGTAGAATTTGGGCCACATCTAAGGTTTTTTAATGTGGGTTTTATTTTTGGTTTGGTTGGGGTTTTTTTCAGAGGGGCAGGTTCTGTCAATCTAAGTATAACAGAAGGAGCTTACTGTGTTGTGGCTGACCCCAATTGTCTCCTCGCAGTTCCCAGTTGTAGCTCTGAGGAGCTTTTGAGTGAATCTTTTTTGCACTTTTCATTTCTTACTACACATGCTTCTGCTTAATAATACTGAAGCTGTAGATATAATGTTTACTATTCTGCAGTAAGAAAATAATTACTGGCTTTTCTTGAATGTCTCTAGTTAACAACAGGTTTTGGCAGTTCTCCTTGAACTGCTGGAGAATCTGAACTCTATATAATTCTCACAGCAGAGACTGTAATATAAAGTTTAAGTGTAGCAAATCTTGTAGATTATTCCTGTAAAATAATGTGATTGTTTATCGCAATCAGACTAATGGCATCTCTTTTCCTAGGACTCATTTTGAATTTCTGTAATACAATAGAATGATTAAGGGAATGGTGAGAACAGGCCAGATTCTTGCTTATGAATAGGAATGGCATCAGTGGAGCTATGTTCAAGATGAATATGACTTCATGCTTAGCATGCACTGTTCTGCAAAGTGCACTCTTAATAGCTGGGAATAGTGCATCAGTTCATGTTGTCTAGCTGCCTAGGAATCAATATAATTGTGTAATAAACCGAAGTGATTATTTTATTTTTATGTGTGTGTGTATATACACATGCATATTTACACTGCTAATAATTATATTTTAGCTTGATCTTCAAGCTGTGTGCCACATACTAATGGATTAAAGCTTCACTAGCTAGCTAGGTCAATTGATTTGTCAATGTTGTGGTGGGAGTCAGCTTGGGTAAGTGAATTATAAGACTTTCCTTGTAATTCAGACACATGGCAGAGTAAGTTTACTCATTGGCATCCTTTACTGATTGTTTTCCTATTCTGTCCAATGTCAAGCTGCCATTTTACGAAATAGGAGTTTCTGTGCTGAAATCATTTGCAGTAGTGGAACCACTGAATTCACTCCTTTGCTCAAAACTAATGATTGGTTATGTTGTTGACGGAAGATTTAGATGGAAATTATTTTAAGATTAGCCTGTACAAACCAATTTATGCTGATGCTGTGTAGTACCAAGTACACAAAGGTTGTACTTCCCAGAATTTCTTGAGGTGATAGAGTATATGAAAATCTTTCAGCAGCTAAGCTTTATATTTCTGTCTCCTCTTACCAGGAAGAGGAAGGAGCACCAAGGTATTACATGTACTATGGGAATACATCCATCCCCAAGGAAGCAGGGATGAAGTAACACAAAATTAATTCTATATTGTGTTTATGTAGGTGCTCAATGCAAAGGCCAATACAAGTCCTGGCTGTATCTTAGTCTGAAATGTTATGATGCTTTTAAAAGGATTAAAAAAAAATATAATTAGGATTATTAGTATTTCTCACCTTTTTTTTTTTTTTTCCTCTTCTCCTCTAAGTGGTATCTTCATTAATGCAACCTTACAGTGACTGACTTTGCCTCTCAGAGGAATGACAGCAGAGAAAGGAGAGGTTACCAGGCAATTATAGTTTTATAGTCGAGGCTTTTCAGACCATTATTCCATTACTGATCTTTTATTTGCTTTCATGTAGGACACACTTGATACACGTGTTTATAAAACATGTATATATTCATGGGTCAGTTCTACTGGCGGTCATTATGCTAAAGGAATTGTGAATTTACAGCATCAAAACTTACATATCTACTGCGGAGGGTAAAAGATGGGTAAGACAACAGATGAATCAGTCTTGAAAACTCAGAAAATTTGCAAAAATATTGAATAAAACAAAAAAAGTCCCACTGGTTTCTTTAAGAAATCCTACTATTAAAAACTGGGATACAGGACTGTTTTCTCAACTTTTTTCTTTGCTTTTCATCTTCTACATTTTCTTGTTAAATGTAAAATACTGTAATTGAATCACAGCATTAGTTGGCTTTTTCCAACAAAACAGCAGATTTAGGCTCTTTGCTGTTAGTTTCAAAAGTAATAGAGAGAGAGCACGAAGACAAAAATTGAGCACATAGTGTATAATCCCAAAGGAATAAACTGACTTCTACTAGACAAGCTGAAAGCTGATTAAAATATTTCTCATCCTTTGGGTATGCAACAGCTTTTGATGATGGAGAGTGTATTAATATTCAGCTTAGCTGCTTGTCGACACTTCAGACAGGTCCCAGGAAAGACTGATACTGACCAGGTTTTCTCACTCTGCCAGAAATCTTTATGAGACACAGAGCAGCAACCTTGTACCGACAAAAGCCAAGATAAGAATAATGCTATTTAGCTATGTCTTTATTTTAGAAATTGCTTTTAGACATTTTGAAAGGATTGAAAATTTTAAAGAATTCTTTTAATGATATAAACTCATTTAGATACAACAAAGGAGAAAGATTAATCTTAATTGTTTTAAAATAAGGCTGCCATAATCTATTCAATTTTAAATCCATTTGTCTGAGTGTTTTGTAAACATACAAAGAGCCAGGTAATAATATCAGTGACTGAGATTTTCAGAGAGAGTGTTCCTACTGCAATTATTTTATAACAGTCAGATCTGAAGTGTTGGGGTAATGTTCTCTTAACTTCATCTATTCCGTTGCAATGTAATACCTACCTTCCAGACAAGAATGAGATGTAAACAGCTGCTTTATCAGCTGATACTTCTTCTGTTCTTTTGTTGGCATGCTGACATATGGGGTGTTTGCTTTTTCCTCTTCTGCAGTGACTAAATATATACAGTATCTCTGGAAAACATGTCATACGCTGTGATGGCTCCAGGGCTAAATACTTCCTGTAATAGGTGAAAGAGCATGGCTTAATCAGCTTAGTTAACTTAATTAAGTTGTGCTTTTTCTCATGGTGCAGCCTTAAAGTGTATTTCATTTAGAAACTGTATTTCATAGTTGTGTCATAAGCAATGACACAAGGTTGAAGAAATCCTGTGGGGTTTTGTAGTGGGCTTGAGAAAGGTGAAATTTGCTAGTTATTCTGCAATGTGAAGAAGTGAATTAGAGTATGTCTTTTTACTGAAGATTTGAAGGAGAAATTCTGGTGCAGTTTAGATTGTAAAGGCTTTTCAAACTGAGTCTACTTTTCTTTTTTTCCCCCATCTAATTTTAACATCTTTATACATGAGAAGAGCTGTCCATGTTCATCCCAACCTCACCTTGCCTGCTTGCAGTTGTGTTACCAGATTCTGTGACACTACCTTCATTTATCATTCTTTGGAAGAAGGTAAATTAGTGTGGTGTGATTGTGAGGTTGTGCATCTTTTCTCCCCTGATCTCTCGGTCTCAGCAGAAAACACGATTACAAATTAAAGTAATTTGAACTGACTTGTTCTTCCTTGAGATGAGTTGCTCTTTTTGTTCTTCAAGAGGTACTCCACATTAAAGAAAAGGTCTGATTTTCCTCTTGTGGAAACGTTGGGATCCTGGTCCTAGTGGAACCCTCCTGTCTGGGAGGTTAGAGAAGATTGATTAGCAAGGCACAGGCACAGTTGGAAACAGTAAGTGCTGAGCGAGTTCTCCTTCCCATCTCATTTGGTTCATCTAGTATATTAATGTTTATTTATTTACTCACCTTTTACAGGTTTTTGAAAGAGTAAAGGGGGGGGGGGGCAGGCAAGCAGGACAGCAGACTGCAGGTTGCAGTTGGCCAAAGAGAGAGTGGCAGTAGGTGCCAGTAGCCAGTGAAAACATGGGAAAGAGGGTTTAGGAGCCATTCTGTTGACAGAATAACAGGACCAAAGGCAATATGAGTGAGGACTCCTGGGACAGGAGTTTTGAAGTGCTGTAGTGGTTGGAAAACTTGAAATTAGATGTGTAGGTGGAATGGACCTTTGGGTACAGTGGGAATAGAAAACAAGCTTGGCAGGGAAAGCTTCAAGAAAGAGCAGGAAAGGATGGCAAAGGCTCTCAGGCAAAAAGGCATGGTGTGGTTTGAAAGAAAATAGGGTAGGGGAAGCTTTGCAATGGGGGCAGCAGTTACGGAGAAGATGACAGAAGATAAGGTAGCTGTGTGTCCCCTTCAAAGCAGAATATTGTGTGTAGAGATTTCTTTGATTTTTTTTTTTCATCCCTTTAAAAAAGTTTGTGCTTTGATAGAAATTTCTTTATTGATGCTTTTGTGTGGTAATAATACTACATTTAATATGCTACTGGGTTATACTACAGAACCAAATAAGGGAGAAATAGTCCTTGTCTAAGCAAAAAATAATTACATCGAATGCAGAAAGTTACTTAAAGTATGTTAAAAAAAGTGTCTGATTTTAATGCAACAAACATAAAATTACCACCCCCAAAAAATCAGGGAGATAAGTGCATAGATTTTTAACAATTTAAAAAATGCGTATAACGTTCAAAATGTGTCAATTATTTGTGTGCTTATATACATAAACACATGGGCATGTGTACATATATATATACACACATGTGTACACATAGAGGGAAAGAGGTTTATCTGTTTAAGTACTGAGCTGTTCTCCATAATGCTTGAAGTTGCAGAATCTTACTGAACTGATACAGTATGTTAGTTTCCCATCTTAGTACCTCTCACTGCTTGGGCATAATTCTATGGTAGACTTCAGTGTTTCTTGATTATATGGGGTGTTATAATTTCCTGATGACTGGTTATGTTATTTATAATGCAGAGGGTGTTAATCCTTTGGTGATTAACACTCTGTTTGAATTACCAGAGGTCAAAGGTACATTCTTTTATTTGGGGTCTTTTTTTTGCAGTGTTTCTTACTTTGATTTTTTTTTTTTTTTTTTACTAAAAGTTTTGTGTTTTCTGTTTTATCTGAAAATTACTTTGAGGTAATTTCGGGTGGGGAGAGGAGCATCCTTCTTCCTTAGGGGCCCAAGTCTGAAGCTGTAGTCGTTAGAACATCAATTCTCTTTGCAATGAATAGGTCCTCCAGAAATCCTCCATTTAAAAATAGTAAAAAATCTTTTAACTGAAAGAAGTGTAGTCAAAAGTACATGGAAGAAGGCATTCCCTACTTAGCCTCTAAGAGAGTAGATACCTACCTGTGTCTCATTCTAAGCCATTTTGGAAGGATTTGTTAAAGAAAAGATTATGTATGTGTGTGTGTGTATATATATATATGTATGTATGTATAAAATTGTGTGTATGTATACATATATACACACACACTTTATAATGTATAAATATATATGGTTGTCATTTCAGGTAATTTGGAGATACTGTAGAGACTCTTGTCCAGCTGCCAGCTGTCTCCCAACTACTCTGTTTTCAGAACTGAGGAGCTATATTAAAAGCCTTCAATTCTTTCAAAGGTTGTGGCTGTGCGAAGTTACCCTTTCCCTAAAATTTCAAGCCTTTCCCTAAATACTATGGTCTTTTTCTGTTTTGCTGAGCTCTGTTCCTTACAGGGCTGCAGCTGGTAAGAGGGAAGCAGTGAAGGCTTTTTGCCATTTTGTTTTTCACACAGTCCTGGTTTTCTGAGTTGCTGTGTCCAACTGCAAAGACTTTTCTGTGATCTACAGCAATTGTTAGGGTTTACCGAAGTATGCTGTGACACTGGCTTTGCTCCCTTCTGTAAAGGTGACCCTAACACATTACTTGACTGCAAATGCTGAGGTAGATGTTCCATCTGGAGGCTTCTTCAAGCTGTGGGCATTCTGCCTACTTCAAATCTGGAAAAGCATGGGGATGGCGGAAGACCTGCAAGAGTTCCCTCACTGGCATTTTTCTCCTCTAAAACCTCTCTGCTAGTAACTGAAACTGTTAGAAGCCAGTTGCAGGAGAATTGTATTGGTACATGGTAGCCCTCTGCAATGTTTAGGACTTGCATATTGCATATAAACAAAGAAGGTGGTTAAAGAGCAAGGAAGGAAACATTAATGTTTGGAAGCCAAAAATGGAAGGAGAGCAGCTCATATGCTGGGGGTCAGTATTTCAAGCTTCAGACTGTAGTATGTTCTCAGCTCAAATGATGCTAATCTTGGAAACTGTAAAGGGATGTGATAGCCTGCCTCTGCATTTTCCAATAGAGACATAACTGATCTTGACTTGGTGTTTTAAGAAAACTCAGCATCAGACTAGGCTGATCAAGTGTTAACAATATATATTTTGCAGAGCTCGAACATGGTGTATAAAAGCTCTGTTTTAAGGCACTTACCAGCTATGCGCTTAATGCCTGAACTGCTGCATCAAGTCGTTCAGTCTGTCAGAAGATTGAAACATAATATAATAATCTATGTTTAATCTATGTACCATATCTGTGGGTGTTTTAATGTTGCTCTACAGCAGATAGGATGACTATTAAGTAAGTGGAAGCACAGAGGCAAGAGGCTCCTGTCCATCTACTCATTTGATGATTTTGTTTTACTGTCTCTTGTGTGCTAACTTTCTCTCTGCTTTTCTCTCTGGTGTTTTGCTCAGAGCTCTGTGAGGTGCTAAGATTAGTCCTGGTTTGCTTTTGTCATAGTCTTTCATGTTTGCCATGACAGATAGGTGAAAAAGTAGTATTTGTTCTGCTCCAGCATGCAAGGAATCCAGCTCAGACACTGAGGACAATTAGTCCTATGTTGTGGGATAAAAAGCAGACATGCTGAAATTTCAGGGGGACTTTTTTCCTGTACATGCTCCAGGGGGAACTCTGCATATGGCACTGTGGCTTCCTACATGACTTTTCTGTTTAAGATTGTTTAACTGCTGTCTGCCATTCAATTGCTGGCCTGTGGTTAGCTTTATTTCTCTTGTACAAATACTAAGCACTACACTGGCTTTGTTCCTTCTTTTTTTGTTCCTTTAGTGTTTCACTTTTATTTTAATAGGTTCATTTACGCTTAGAAATGTTTTTTCTACTGCTGCAGAGAGACTGAGTAGTCTGGCACCACAAAATGTATGGAAAGCATAAGAACTAGAAGGAGGGTTCAGTAGGAGGCAGAATTAAAGGCCAGGGTGGTTTTGTGAGCAGAGCAGAGAGAGAAATTGGGAAGAAATAAGTTGCAGGAGAAAGGGAGGAACAGGGAAGGGAAACAATTTTAAGAAGGAAGATAGTATAACAAAGTGAGAGAATGGTTAACAAAATAGAGAGAAATGGGAATAAAGATAATTGAAGTATAAAGAATCTTAGAAGTGCAAGAGTGTAACAGGAAAGAGAATAGTAATAAATTAGAAAGTATCTGTACTTTTTAAACTTTATTTGTAGTCAGCATAATGAAGTTAATGTAAAAGTTGATGCCTCATCATTCAAAATTATTTTTCCTTTCCTTCCCATTACTCCTTGAAGCTAGAAATACCACAGTAAGTGATAGAACAGGAAAGAGAAACTAGGCAGATATTTGCTTTCATGGATCAAAAGAACTGCAAGGTACTAATATGAAGATCTGAATTTGCCTCTATTTAACTTATTGACTGCAGCATTTCATAGGGTCTTGCTCTGGGAAAACTAAATATGTAAACGACTAATAACAAATGATGCGACTAGTTAAAAATGTGACTTTTGTGTGAATGTATTATTTCACTTTATATGTCAAAAATAGTTTTTTGTCTGCTGACACATTTCTGAATCAACTTTCTTGAAGGAGTTGTTGTATTATAGCCTTTTTGTAGCAGAACGTTCAGCCTGAAAGTCTGCAGATAGAACATTTGCAATAGTGTGTATGTGTGAAATTTTAAGTTATAAGCTGCCTGATTAAAACCAGAATATATTTTTTAGTAAAACTTATTGGTTTTGTATAAATCCATTTTTACTACTACAAAGGGGGGGAGGGGGGAAGTGGGGAGGGAAAGGAATTAGGGGGTGACAAGAAAAGACTGAAAGAACATACAACTGAAGGCATAACTTAAATTACATAAATATCAACGCTTTAAATGTGAATAATAAGATCCAGCTTGGTAACTAAGATTTCGTTCAGGAAAGATGGAGCAACTTGTTTGCTGAAGTGGCTGGTATAACTAGAACAATGTACTTCGCAGTTTTTATATTAAAGATTATGTTGTGTACAAATGTATACTATGTTATAATTTTGCTAGGCCTGTTTCGAACTCTGCTGAAATCTGCTTGACTCCTTTTTACATCCATCACAAACAACTATTTATTTTCTTGGGTTGAACCATAAATGTTTGCAGAAGTGCTGTAATTTTTTTTTCAAAACAACCATTTGAAAAGTTTGCATAAGGGACTTGAGTAATTAACATGACTCTCTCACTAGGGCTATGAATCTATTACTTGTGACGCTCTTTTTTGGTGACTCTTTCCATAAGCGGAATTTATACAATTAAATTAATTACTAGACATTCAAAGTATTCTACCTGAAATAAACTTAAAGATATACATCAGAAATGTTAAGTATTTGTATCCTGGTTTCATTTTACTGTTGTATCTCCTTTTGTCTTACATTTTTACTAACCCAGTCAATAACTATATATGAACCATGTCAACTTTTGCTGTTTCAAGAACTAATTGCATTTTTCAAGTGTATTTTAATAAAAAAACATTTTACTGCTTATTTGCACAGTACAACTTCTAAATCTAAGATACCACTGGGGTCAGAAGATAGCAGGTAGCCTATACAGTGTTTGAACTGGTACTCCAGTTCCTGGTTTCATGAGGATAAATGTCATTGCTCCAATATAAATGTTTTAGATCACAGTGACAGCTGTGGAAATTAAACATAGCTAGCAAAATCTATTTTCTGTCTAGCTAAGTAAAGGAGAGGACAGATGAAAAAACTCCCTGGGCGAATGAATTCTTATGAACAGTGATGATTTTTTTCCTTTTGCTATATTAATTTTACTGTATTCTCAAAAAAAAAAAAAAGAAAAGAAAAAAAAGTCCAACTTGGGTTTCTTTGTATGTTCTTCATATTCAAGCTTATAATTTAAAGGTGAAAAATTTAGAATATCATTCCTAGGCCATGTTACAGAACACGTTGCAAACACTTCTCTAAACACAGGGAAAATTTACCCTTTGGGATAGTTTCCAGAGAGCTGCAGTGGTCTGTGAATGGAAAAGGCTTTAAAATTCTGTGAAAATCTGGGGGTTTGGGAGAGGAGAAGGATTTCCAATTTCCCAGGAATATTGTTTCTCCTAGTTTATTATGAACAGTGTTCTGTTTTCAGACTCTTCAGCAATATTAAGCATTACCTTATCCTGCTTTAAAATATCTTAAAATTTTGAGTCTTCTACAGAGAATTCTCTTTTAAAAGCATTTGATACCTGCTTCAGAGGCTACTTCAATGCAGAAAAATGCAGAATTTTCTCATATAGACTATGTAGCAGTTTTGCACTGAGAAAGGATAAGCAGAGAGAGACTACCCTGCCAAAAGGTAAATCTTTGAGTCATGTTCATCACAATTTTATTTTTTTCCTGAAGTATGTTCCTGGCTTCTGTAGTTCTGGAGGATTCATTTTACCTTCTGGCATCTCCTCAGGCTCTACCTGCATCTTCACCAAACATGCTCAATCTTGACTACTGGTTTGAGTCCACTATTTGCACTCATCAGAGGAGACTAAATGACTCTGCCTTTTCAGGTGGTTCTTTCAGTTAAGGCTTGGAGCACTTGAGCATGCTACTGTTAATAAGTTTACACTACTCCTCTCTGGGCCAATCCTTTCTTGTTTCCACAGCAACTTCTTAAGTAACTCCATCTAGCAAAGTATGCTTTGTAGCAATTTGCTGTTAGAAATACTTTGATAGCCTTTTTTGTGAACTATACCAGTCACTGGGTATTTCGTTTGGGCTGAAGACTCAAAATGAGCTATGGATTGCTCAGTTGTTGCATCTGTTGTGATGATTTTTATCCCCCCCCCCCCCCCCCCCCCCCCGCCAAGGGTGAAGAAATTAATGTAGGTTGTAGCTCTGAAATGAAGCTATGGGATATTATTTGTATATTTTTAAAAATCAGTATGTCAGTATGTCGTGATCCTTAAGATAGGTAGACTTTTTTTTGTGGAGGAAAAAAAGCTCTCTTAAAAAAGTTTATTGCAAAGTAAATGGTTAAAACGGAGCTGCAGTTACTTGAAAGACACAAATATACATTCATTATTTCCTGAGTATGTTGTTTTTATGGGAAAGCAAAGGAAGCAATGGCTGGGTGTCATTAAGGAGTAGCTAGTGGAAAGCGGTGAAATGAGCAATGAGACTTGTAAAGTGTCATGAAAACTGAAACACCGGGGTACAAAGTACCGCTTATCCTCACAGATATGGATACCATATGGCAACATGAAGGGAAATGGAGAGTAGGAGACAAGAATCCTATTATTTCTCACACTTTCATTTGCTTGCTATTTGCTTTGGGCAAATGACTTAAGAAGTTGTGCATGAACCTTCTTCTGGCACAGTATTTATTGACAAGACACCTGTCTTCCCTGTCAGGCTCCTTGAAGTTCCTTTGGTGTCATTCCAGCTTTGGCAGTTCTGATTATAATTGTATTGTTGTTTTTCTAATAGTTCTAGAATAATCTTTTCTTGACTGCTCCTAGGTTGAAATCTATATTCATTTTCTGGTACTATAACCCTTTCTTCTCTTACAGTATTTCACTTACTTTCCTTAAGAAAGGCAATCTGCTATGATTGTGTTATTGCTGTCCCTGAAATCTCTGCCTTCTCTTTTTTTCCTTTATCTGCAAGCTACCATCTTTGGATAACTTTCCGCATGTCTCTCATATATCTTTGGAATCAAACGGACTGATCGAGAGTACTTTAATACCAGACGTTGAAAGGATTTGGCTTCTGGAAAGATGGCTATGTGGTCCACGTGCCTTTGAAATTATACATAGGAGGAAATCCTTTATCAGCTCTTTAGGGGCTGCTACAGCTCTGAAAAGATTTTTGTCACCTCCTCAGCTGCTTCCTCCTTCCCACCTGCTAAATCTCACACCTATCTACTGGCCAGAGTTTTCTTCACTTACAACTGTTCTGTGTTAGTTTTGTATTTCTCTGAAATTAACAGATCTTCCTTACAAATTGTTACACTAAATCTACCAATATTCAATACAGTTACCTTCATTGTACTAGTTGTTTAAAGTGTCAATTCTAGCATCTTTCACCTTTGCTCTTCTGACTTCAGTGTTTGTGAAACTACACTTGAAAATTTCTTCTTCTGATGGTGTCCCCCAAAGTTAATGGCTGGTTGTTAAGACCAAAGCAAGAGTGTTGTACAACATGCAAAACCAGAGAGAGCATGCATACTTCCTCCCTTTCAGTGTTACTTACATTGAAACTTTCCTCACGCCATCTGACGGGACCATTAGTGTATTTGGTTTTGTCCTCACCTAAAATTGTGGAAATGAGCAGCCATTTGACTGTTACAGCAAGATAAAGTGATTTTAAGTACAGGTCCTTTTGTGATAGCAATGGGTGCTACATCAAGAGAGAACAAGAAAAGCTGCACAGGAACATTGTATGGGAGGGCAAGAAAATAATGCAGAACTTAGAAGATGTTATAAAAGGAGCCCTTGATGCATAAGTTTTATGCTTTGTGTGTTGTAATTCTGAAAAGTAATGCTTCGTGTGTTATATCAGGCTGTTGTGGGCATGTAGTGGGGAAATTACAGCTAATAAATTACTATTCTTCCTACTGAAGCTATATAACCTTCTCCTAATTTTAGCACCGCAAAGAAATACAATTTAGTGGTTCTCTATGCTATAGAGTTTAGTGCAAATATTTGAACTTTCCTGTGGTCTAGGAAAGCTGGCATTTTAAGAAGTATTTCATAGTTACAAAGATTACCATTACACCACTATAATGATTTTGCAGTGCCTTGCTCAGTGGAACACTAGCCTATTTGTGGGGAAAAAATGTCCAAAGGACATCTTAACTTCTGTTCTCTAAAGAAGTGCTCAGTATGACAGAGCATTAAGGGATAGAATCAACCCGATATATTCTCAATTTCAGAAGCAGGGAAGAAACTGAAATACGAAGCTATTCCCACTAGAAATGTTGTAAATCTTACAAAATGTATAAGCTTTCCTCTCTGACATACATCAAAGGCATAAAACTTGGGAGATTAAAATATGTTTTTAATCTTGGTTTGATGAGCAAAACTTTCACTGTAATATTTATTATGAGAGGCTCTACTTGTGTTGCCTCTTCCCTTTGTTCTGTTTATATATGACTTCCTTTCTTCCAAAAAAGTAGGAAGTATCGCTTTCACAGAGCTGAAGAATATTGCAATGGTTTGTTCATTTCAGCTGAATCGTAGGCCCACGTGGCAGACACAAACTTTTCTTTTATTGTCCTGGGTCCCAGAGGAAGAGCAATGCTTTCTGATGGCTTCCCATGAATGCCTTTCATTTGTGGAGGAGTTTCAGTGGCTTATGCTGACTGTACAAAGATCAAACAGGCAGGAAAATTGTGGTTTTGAGAAGCTTAGCTAGGATCTTTGTTATTTTCTCAGAAGTTTTTCTTCTCTAACCTTATTTTTTAAGGACAATATTAGGACAATTAGTCGTAGTGGCTGATGGAAAAAAGCTCGTTCTATAATTTTCTCTTTAAAATTTAAGTATTTTCTTAGTTATTAGAAAATTTGTAGGCATGTATAAAGAAAATACTAACCATAATTGCAGTCTGTCTTTATTGCATTTGGAATCAATGGTATCCAAAATTAAGCTTAAAAAAATGTTGTGGCTGCTTGGTCCTGCAATTTGATCTATATTGGGACACTGCGCCTGCAGAGTTTTGCTGAAATCACCCAGAGTTTTCTTGCCTGGGTGCAAAGGTCTGTCAAACAGATTTGATTATGGGTTTTGACTTGTTGAAGTCTCTTTTTTTTAAAGAACAGTTGTTTTTTTCTTAACAGGTTTTCTTAGCATTCTTCGTAAAGATTTCCTTTTTGTTTAGCTGGTAGTAAACTCAAGTATTGGAAAGAGATGTGCAGACCACAACATCTTTTTAAGTGCAGCGACTGCATGTTTTGCCAGCAATACGCAATTTTCATTGCGTTACTCATATAAAACCTTATGTTTGTCATACAAATTCAGTTTTTGTTGAAGGATTATTTTAATAAAACTAAAATGGCTTAGGTTTCTGAAGTAAAACACGTAGCATCTTTAGAGGTCAGATGTAGCTGAAACTTGAACAGCTGTACAACATGCATCCTAGATTGTTTTTAATTGTCTTCCCTTTCTCTAACAGCAGTAATTCTTGTTTATATTGTCAAGAACCTTTCCACTGAGCACAAGCGCACCATACTTTAAGGTCACATGCTTAACCCCACTGCACGGTTACAATGTAACTGGGCCCCCTTTGTTTTCATTAATGTGTGAGGGGTGGGTGCAAGGCAAGGCTGTTCACAAGGCTTAAATAACTTATTGTAAAAGTGTCTTAAAGAAAGCATATTTTGTCTCCATACCACAGTTGTTTAGCATTACTCTTGTGCATCCAACCGACAGCCAGTTTGGCAATGGATTTTTGTGTGTCATTTTGTTCTTTTGACCTGTGGTACTTTTTTCTTTCTTTTTTTAACTGAGCTAATGGATTCACCTCAAATAATACAAAACGAAGAAGCTTTTTCTCTTTCCTTTCCCGATATCCTAAAAGTAGTAAACAAAGCTGGAACTGCTCTTTTCCACCCAAAACATAACAATTTACCAGTTGCTGTTTGTGTGTTGATGCAGAGGTTTAAAATTAAGACTTTCTAAAAACGTCAGATTAAATTAGTATGCTCAGTGCTTTTAATCAGTTAAAAAATGAACCAAGTATAGCCTTTTAAAATGGTTTCAGGAGTTCTAAGTTAAGTCTTGTGCTTTTCTACCTGTAGTCATTGATGTACGGAGGAAAAATACTGTTGAAATCTTATGAAATATTTTGGTTTTGATTATGTAGAATTGGCCCTGAGCCCCAAGATTTTAGGTGATTTCAAACCCAATGCTGATTGTAGTCTGTGGCTGGCATCTGTAGTTGTTTTTGTAGGCCAAAAAAGTTGAAGTCATGCTCTTAATTTTTGACACAGCGCAGCACTTACTTGAGCCCTTTCTTGGCGATATCTCCTTTCCAGGTTGTTAGGTTTTTTTAATATCTGGTTATCATTTTGGACAATGAATACAATTTGATTCATGTCTGGTTTTGAGACACATAGATTTATACCAGCACATGACATGTGGCTGTGATCCATCCAATGTGATGAATTTGATCCAAGAGGGTTGTATGCAACAGTTTCTGTGCATGTACTGAATGTATAAGCACTGAATGAACAAGGAAAGGGGAAACTATTATCTCTAGAAGATGAAGCAGTAACACATGCTTATGAAAGCAGAACACAGTTCTGAATACAGCAAGTTGTAGCTTAGTAGGAATAGTACTTTGTTGGTTTTCAAACTGTGTTAATCAAGGTGGGAAATTGGTTTTTGTTTGCCAACTTGCAGTTGAGACAAAAATATGGACTTTCCTGAGGTGAAAACTCTTCAGTGTGAATTTAAGTTCATAGTATTTGGTTGCTGTGTTTTAAAACTGAAATGTTCTGACAACATGTTTTCACAAATACTATTTTTCCTCATAAGAACTGCTATGCTCTTAGGCTTTGGACAGAGAAATTTTGTCCTGGGTTTTAATTTTCTTACAATTCATCCAAACTTTCTACATTCTTCTTCATAGGTATTATATAGAGAGCAACTTACTGTATCTAGTGACCTCTCCAGTATGAGAATAATTGATTTGTCTAGACATAGAAGTTTAAACAGGATGATATCTCCCAACCTTGAAAGAAGATTATTTAACACTCAAGAACATAATGATAGTTTGATATTAAGAGTAGTTTCATCTGTTAATAAACATTTAAGAAGCACTTTTGTGAAACAGAAAAAATAAATGTATAGCACTTAAGACTGTAAATAAGTAGAACAACAAATATAAGAAGACTGCATGCTGGAAGACTTGACAACAGAGTTGTTGATGAATATGAAAAAATAATCAAACATTGTTAAAAGGCAGTCCATATCCTAATGAAAATGTTTTAGCTTATTTTCTTCCTAAATTAATATAAAGTTATCCCTGAAAATTGATGTGGTTTATATAAAAAAGATTGCATAATAACATCTTCAATAAAAATATAAAAAGGAAGGGGAAAAAAACCCCACAAACTCCAGAATCCAAATACTGAAGAGAGACACCAGTTTTTATCAAATGACGTTTTCCTCTTTAAGAAGAGAAATATTTATATATACCACACCAATAGTTTGGATGATTGTTCACGTAGACTATATCTCTTACGTGGGGATTGTGAATGCTGTGAAGTGTGATTTGCCCTATAGTGTCGTGTTAAAACAGAATGTGAAGTAGATAAGACAGTAACATTAAATGGACATTTAGATCTCTAGTATAGTTCGTCATGATGTATCATGGGTACATGAAGGGTAGAAGTTTTTGTATGAGAGAACACAGGTCAAACCCTCCTCCACAAACTACTGTTTTTCATTTCTGCAGCAACCCAGGAGATCCAAAAGCTTTTTTAGGGTATTGGAGAGCATCTCCATTGTGGCATGTGCTCATTACGTGTCTTACGGATGCTTGGCCAGTTTATGTTAACACATCCTTGACATTGCTTTAACTTTTATTAGTGGATTAGCTGATCCTTCTCTAAGACTGCAGAGGTGATTAGTCAGCCACCTTTGACCTCTCTCTTAAGTTGAACTTTGCAGCTGAACTTGAGAACCCATATCTTATTTCATGCGCCTATAGAAGGAAATGTTAGTGAATGGTAAGGTAGAAGCTGTGATTGTTGCAGTGCAGTGTAACAGAATGTAATGTTACGGGATGTCACAGAGTAACAGTATTTTCTGTTTTCCAAATTATATTGTCATATTTTGTGAGCACATCATGCAAATGTCATATTTGTTGAATTGCCAGAATCTTCAGCACGTGACTTTTGTTTCAGAGAGTAATCGACATGCATATATTCACAGTGATCTGTTGGTCACACTGTTTGTTTTCTTTGTTAGGCACATGAATCATATGATGAAAGTTTATTTTCCCTGACTGAATGCTGTGTCATTAATGAAAATTGTCTATATAATGATTTTTGATACAGTGAAGTGTTCAAATAGTTGGCCATTCAAGCTTTAAATTCTTTCTCAAGTATCCATCTGTAAATACTTGAGTGTTCATGGAAAATGAATATGACAAACTGACAACATTTAGAACTCGATTAGACTAAATAAAAACATTTCCAGAAGAAGTTTTCTTAATGCACTAGTAGGTGACAGGAAGTAAATTTTTAAATTTTCTTAACTGATTTATTTTGGCCCAGAACTACTTCCTTGATCTTTCCTTGTGTGTACTTTTAATTATTGGGTTAATTAGTTGATAATCTTCCTTTTAAGGATGAAAAATGAACCTTTTATTTTCTTTCTCCTGAGGAGATGAACTAATTACTGAGAGCTTTATTGCTCCCTTCCTAAGAGTGTGAAACAGAGTAAAAATCCTTCCCCCAAATCAAAATAAAGTGAAAACAAACCCATATGGGATAACAGGGAATATTAATGGAAGAAAAGTGGTACTTTGACAGCATGGACTATTAACAAGTTGGTATTTGTCATATCCGTATAGCCATAACATCACATCTATGATGAAAGGAAAACATGGGCAGAATCCAAATCTAAAGTCCAGGAAGTGCAGTGTATAGCATGGTCTTTTACTGGAACACAGCTCTGTCAAAACAGAATAATCAACAACTGGCTGTAGTTTGCATTAACAGGTTTATAAAGTGTAGGTTTTACAGATATATTGCATTCAGAAGAACAATAAATAGCAAGAAATATTGCTGAGTTCCTGACATGATGGAGGTAGGCAACTGAATGTCTCTAGAGGATGAGAACCTTTGTGGAAAGTGACCTGTCCTCGGTCGGGGTGGAGGTCTGCCTGCCTGTACCAGGAATTAATGTTCCAACTCCATAGTGGCATACTGCAAGTAAGCAGGATGTGACAAAAGCGGTGACTGCAGGTGTGCTGTCTGTGTCGTACCCTGTTCTGTGTGTATCTGTCTAAAGCATATATGGGCATACACCTATAAGATTAGGCAGAGTTTACTTTGGTTTTAATTTTCTTTCATTTAGGAGGAGGGTTGTTGGTTTATAATCTGGAAAAAAAGTGTGTGTAGGTTTCTTTTGAGCCTACTGGTTGTAAGTTTGATCAGACATATTAATTATAATGAAGTATTGCCTTATTTAGCATTGTACGTGTACCTGGACTACTGAATTCATTTTGCGATTATCTTTTTTCATGTAAGATTTGTGTTGCCTATATATACTAGTAAGATATATTCCTCTTTATCACTTGTAATGGGAAATTAGTGTCCATGTATAGGTGGCATATATATATTACAGGATTATGTAGCTTTATGGTCTAATAAGTCAGGAAGACATGTGCAAAATTTGTTCCTAAACATGCTCTTGAATGCAAGAGAATTAAAAATAAATAGTTGCCTGCCCTCCCAGGAGGAATCTATATTTACTGTAAGTACTGCATCCAAAATAGTGGCTGTACATATTTTGGGCGACTGTTTGATGAGAGTTAAATCAGTAAACTTCTCTGTATTTTCTCCTTTGTCGGTCCCCCATTTTTTTTAATTTGCTTGCATTTGCTTGTACATTTTACACTGCACACCCTCCATGGCAGGTCATCACTGTTTGCATGGCCTATATATGAAAAGCCTAGCACATGTTTTGTTTTTATGTAAAACCATAGTTATGGTCTGTAAAAAGACCTGGAGGAGGATAAGGCACTGAAATCGGATTGCCTAGGTTTCAGCTGAGGAATAAGGTTTATAGCTTGCAAAAAAGTATATTTCCAAATGCTGTTGTCATGATCACCCTCTAGCAATGGGTAGTGGTGTCCTCCTTGCTGCTTGACAATGTCATGTTCCCCATATATTAAATATATATAGTATATCAGGTTCTGTTTTGGTTTTATTTCCTATGCTCTTCCCAGGAGTATGCTTTAAATTCTTTTTCTTTCCCTTTTGCCATGACAGCTAGCATTACTACTGCACTTATGTGATTATGAATTTTAAATCTTCATAACGGTGTGCCATGGTGTCACTGGGGGTAATGAAGCTGTTACTTGAGCCAAATGTGACAAAACTTCATTTTTGAAACACCATGGTGAGAGTCCCATTCTCACAGGGATATCCACAAACCTGGTGCATTTAGTGCTGTGAGGATGATAAAGGCATTGAAACCCTTATGTCATTCGAAGATATGATTCAGCTGTATGTGGTTATCTTGCATATGTACTAAATTGCTATTCTGCTATGGCATGCGTCTTAGACAAAGCATGCCCACAGGCACTTCTGGACATGTGGCTTGCTCTATCATTTGATTGTGGCTTGCAGCTTCTTCATTCTGCAGAGTTTAACCCATTCTGTAACTTGGCTTTCTGTGTTTTAAATTATTTCAACAAAACTAATGATATTGGGAATACATCCCAAATTTTTGCACAGCTGTATTTTTACCAGACATTGTGCTAGGCAGTGTTGTGGCTAAGGCAGTAAATGGCTTGATGGCAACAGGTCTTGACTTCAGTAGTGGGAGGAAAATGCTGGCGTTCTAGGCTTTTCCATACTACATAGATACTCAGATGTGCTGTTCAAGGAAATCAGTAATATGACATGTAATTAAACACTAAAAGATAGTCGCAAATAAAAATGCAATGATGAATTCGGAATCGAGCACTCACTGTTTTCCATCTTTCTTCACAGTTTGGGGATGTTTAAAAATAATTTTTTGTGTGACCAATAATATTAAGTTTAGTGACTCCAGTTTGTGTTTTGTGTGCTACAATGACCAGGTGTCTAGTTTGGAGATGTTGGTATAATTTTGCATCCGTAAATATTTTAAGAGAAGCTTGTATGTAGCTTAGCGTATTAGGGCTTCAGTATAAGTTAGATGAGTCAAAGCAAAGCCTTGTGTACATGTAGAATTATTTCATTAGAATCAGTGAAATTATAAGAGTATTAAATTCAAACTAGAGTTCATGTCAGTGTTTGTGAGATGGCATTACCTATTTCTGGCTTTGAAGCCCATCATTTTTTACTCTCCTCCTTCCCTCCCTAAATTATTCATAATAGCTGATAATGTTAATTTTGATATGCTAAGAAAATTATAGGGTACTCTTTTGAGTTCTTTTGAACACATAAGATCATTTTTTGTATGATTCTTCAGTGCTTAGTAGAACTGCGCAGAATTGTTGATGATGAAAATTCTGTCTGCAGGCTAAGTGAATGTGTGCAGGTTGTACTCAGCATGATTCAGTATTGCAAAATGTAAGCTGTCCAGAGTGCACATTAGTGAAGTGAGTCTTGTATTGCATCTTAGCTCAACTGATTTCAGCAATAGTAAATAATCACTGAAGCATACACTGCTGTGCAGTCCTTCAGAACTTAAGTGTTCAGCGTAACTACTGTTTGCATGTGACCAAAATGGGAAAAGGGAGGTGTATACAAAGGAGTGAATTATAACAAAGAACACTTTCTGCTTCAGTTCTTGTTCAGAAAACATATGTTCAGCCATGCAGGCAACAGTTGGGGTAAAGACACACTGTAGGTTTGGAAACAAAAGGCGTGTTCTTTTCTTGCATTCACAATGTTTTCAAACATATTCACTTGTTAGGGACTAGCCTGTCAGCTGAATTTTCTTGCAAGTGTGATTTCTTTTTCCTGACTTTTTTCAAAAGCTTTTTCCCCACAATGTTTTACACTTCATATAATCCACTATGCATGGTAGGCCTGCTTCAGTCTTTGTGCTATTGATGATTCAGAGGTGGAGGGGCCATACTCTGGGAGAATGTGGCTAAAGGGTAACCTTTCACTCACCCATACATCTGAAGATGCTAAGCCACTCTTGTTCCAAATATCTTGAGTGGTTCAGTTGCTCTTTCTTGATGAGATGGGTTATACTTCACCTTTAGAACAGTGCCAAAACGATTAGTGCAGCAAAAATATTTTGAAAGTGTTGATCATTACACGTATTTTTTCTTTGTAACTAAGTATTGAAAATCTTTGAGACCTATCATAACTGCATAGAATCATCCAGTAAAAAAAATTTTTTTTCTCCATTGGAAATTCATTCAGTTTTGGCATGCCAGAGTAACCAAAAATTCCTTGGTCATTACTTCTGTTTGGATTCCTTTTTCCTAAATATATGGTTCAAGATCTTAGTATAAATAAACTTACATAGGCATAAAGGTAATGGTTATTTCCAAATAAGCTCTGCCTGGTTTAATTTATGACCTTTATACTCTTATAGCTAGAAAATGTACTCCTTTAGCTCCACAGGTATAGTTAAATGGTACAACTTTCTAGAGTAGGCAAGACCTAACATTTCTTTGGAAATGTCTAAGTGATCTACTCTGTAGGTTTTTCTAGGTCGAGCTACTCATCTATCAAGTCAGGTATTCATCCTTTGTTGTCAGCAGTGAATACCTCAAAGAGAGGCAGAGCTCCCTACATTTTAATGCACGTAGACTTGTATATAGAGCTTAAGCATATGTCTAACTTTAAGCATTCTACTCTATAATTGGGTACTTGCTTAGTCTAGATGTGCACCAGTGAATATAATGGTAGCAGAGAATATATAAACTCTGTGGCAATGGTTTCACACCAGCAACTTGAGGGTCCATTCCTTTTACCCAACAAAAATACAAAAATTTTGTGTCTTTCATAAAATTCTCTATTCCTTTATATTTTATTTAAATACAGACATAATATTTGACTCAGACAAACTGTTTTAATGTTGGAAGTGCTCTATCGATAACCAGAATGGTTATGGAGTTTTATGTTGTTGGTTATTCATGTATTATGTTGGAGTATTAATAGTGTTAGCTGAATTCAGAACCCTGGAAAATTACCACTGATGAATGTCCAATGATTAGGATTTCCCACATAAGGCCCTTCTGACCATGAGGATCATTTAGACAACTAGAAAATCCACAGACAAGAAAACTCCATGTAAATATTTTCTAATGGAAGGTGCCAGCAAATACATCCTTGCCAACACATGTCAAAACTACCAGAAGATCTGTGAGGATGGGGATTAACTTTTTAGCACTGTCATCTTAAGAGGCTTGACAGGGAAACATTATTTAAGCGTTTTTCTTTGACTGCATATGACTGAAAAGATGTTAATGGTAGATAAAACTAATATAAAGCAGTTAATGATACTGACATATATTCCAAGTCTGCACCTTTTTCTTTTCATTGAGCTCCGTGTCAGACATTTTTGAGAATACTACAGCTTTAAAATAAATTGTCCTTCCTTCTCAAATGTAATTTGATGATTTGTCTCCAGTCTGATAAAAGAAAGCACACGCTAGTATATTGCTTCTTTTCAGGAATTTTTTGTTTTGTTTTATAGGCTCCTTAAAAGTAAATTATGTTTTAGATGTTGCAGTGACTTCTCTGACTCTCAGGAAGAAAACAGTTAATAATAATTTCTTTCCTTTCAGCTCCCATGAGCCTACCTTCATTCTACAGTTTGCATATAACAGCTAGTAAGAGTAGAATGTACTGAACCCTAAACAAATCTATTAGGATCACCATTGCAAGAAACTGGGAAAATGGCAGGAAAAACGAACAATGATTTTGTAAACCCTCCAAAGGTCAGAAAAAGGCTTTCAGTAAGTATGCAGAGGCTAGAAATCAAATCCCATTTCCTATCATAAGAAACCAGTTGTTTTAGCAGCAGTGGTTAATGTACTGTATGTGAAAGATTTAAGACTAGTTGGAAAGCTTTGCTTCTGTTTTATTAGGCTGCTATTGAAAAGCCAACAGCATAACTTCAACTAGGTGCTTTGAGATTTCTTAATGGGCTGTCAAGGGCAAGACACCAGGTCTGTGCTATACTAGCTCTTTCCTGTACATTAAAACAACAGGGGCCAAATGATCATATACAGAAGTATGAATTACTTGATGCTTTCTCTGTTCCATATGGTCAGCCATGTCTTTGGCAATTAATCATGTACAGAATCAGTTGAGTGCTCTCTGAAGCATTGAAGTCAACATTTAGTTGTACCTGTGCCAGTGGGGGCAGTGGGGGTTGTGAGCGTAAAATAGCAGGATGAAGAGCTGCTGGCGCCGAAGCCAGAGCAGCTGGCTTCTATAAACAACACTTTTTTCCTCTTTACCTTTTTTTTTTTTTTTTTTTACTTTCTTTGACAAACATGAGCCATTTTTCAATATCATCCAAAACATGAGGGTTGTTGAGTGAAACTGTGATATCTGGCATAGTGGATTAATAAACAAAAGGCAGAGAATTGGGTTTAATGTGCCCAAATTACTGGGTGATAACTTAAACCATACTGGCTGCTTCCATCGTATCCATGAAAATGGGTGCATTTGCTCATAATTTTAAGTAAAAATTTTAAAAGTAAAGAAGAAATGAGCAGTGGTTTGTAAGCAATTACTAGCTTTTTTATCACATAGAAGTTATGACATTTTAAATTAACATGGCTTAATAGATTTCAGTTTCGGTTTGGTGTTGTTTCCCCTCTAAAAGGCATGGTTTTCCAGTTTTACAGAATTTCATCAGGATACTTTCTGCACTAAAAGCAAAATAAAATTGCAAAAATAACAAGGAGGATACATAACGACATTTAAAACTTTAGCCTTGGTTACAGATTTTACACTTAATGTTTTTCCTTTTGTATTAGTTATTGATTATTGAGAGATGACTGCTATATTAAAGTAGAAGTGGTTAGTAAAGATTCAGGAGCTTATCCTATTTTAAACTGGTGGTGAGTAAATTAAATCTTAACTCAGAGTGAAAAATCTGATTTGTTGACCCAATAAAGTGGGACTAAGAGACAAACTGTCCCAAGTGCCACTTTAGTTCAGACTGAAGGCTCATTTGTTTGACAGAATCCTAGGCTTCGTGTCTCCAGCTATACAATGTTTCTAACCTTAAGTCTGGCTCCTCGAGAGGTCTGTATTGGAGGAAGGAAAATCTAGCTTTAAAAGACTAAAAACGTACCAGTGTAGGTTTTGGAGTGTTTAGAGGTTGCTTTCCCGCCCCCACCCCCCCCCCCCCGCTTGTTTGTAAGCATCTTCTGTTATTCACGCAGGGTACATATAGTTAAGCATGGTAGTGACTGATTGAGGTTGAAACATAGTTTCTTCTGCTGTATGTCTAAGAAAAAAAAATACTATTATAATTCTGTTACAATACCTAGGTTAGCTTTGTTAAGACTCATAAAAGTTATCTAATCTTGAGTGCGTATCCTGGGTGCTCTGATGGCTGTTGCCTGATACGACAGTAGAGCACTAGATTTAGTTCTGCTGCTCTACTACAGGAGGAAGGTAAAGGGTATAATTTCCTAAATACTATCTTAAACATAGAAGGCTGGATTGGCAACTGATTGAGCTGTCTATATATAGATCGATAGATAGATAGATGCGCGTATATAGCTTGGCTGTTTTGAGAGGTGGGTCGTGTGTTTGTTTTTAAGACCATGCCATTTGGTATTTACAAGGAAATGCCCTAAACACATTAATAGACCTGTAAGGAGAATTGGGGGAAATTTGCTGAAAATATTAACAGTACTACTTATTAAAGAGACATGCTGACCAACGAGGCAAGAAGTTGCTTCCCTCAAGTGATAAGCAATTTGGGTAATCTTGTTGCTTAGGTTGTCTAGGGTATGTTTTTGCCAGCTCAGGAAGCAGATGAAAGAAAGTTTCAACAATTTGTAAACATTGCCACCCTCAAGAATCTCTGTGAACACAAGGATGAGAGAAGACAGGCTGTAGGGCTGGTTACATTGTTTGTTTATTCTACTGTCCTGCAGTCCGAAGTGTGCTGAAAAACATCGAGTCAGTGTTGAGTCCAGTTCAGAAATGTGAAGGCTTCACTCAGCATTGGACAAAGGGGGCCTCTGCAGACAATTATCTGCCATTAAAGAACATTAAAAGAATTGAGACACAAGATCAGATTTTCTTTGATGGGATGCGCAACTATAGTGATGTTCAAAAGAAGGTCATTCCTGCCCTTTAGAGCAGGGGTGGTATCAGTTGGGTTTCTGATGGATTTTTATCAGTGTCGATGTGAGGAAATGGCTTTCCCAGCTGATAACATCTTTGACCAAGTTTCTTGAACCCTTGACCTTTATCAGTCAAGGTATATGTTGAATCCCCTTGTTAAAAATAAATCCCAAAACAAGTTACATGGAAAAGAAAACTTTCAAAGGAATGTTTTTTATAATATTATTTTACCCAGAATGCTGCTTTATTTGTTACAATTTGGGATTTTTATTGCGATGATAAGAATAGCAAGTTATTAAGAAATGCCTCTATAAAAGCTACGTATCAAGTCCTGCACTCACGTTCCAGGTAACCTTACTGCCCTCAGCACTCTTAGAAAACAAGTAAATCAGTTAAATTGCTATGTATTGTTGTTATATGTTGCTTAATAGTACTATTTCACCCTCCAAGTAGCTGCAACTGTACTCACAGGGCTCAGTAAAGAAGCGTTTATGATGTCAGTGTCAAACTATGAGTTTGACTTGAACTGTGTACATCACCACATAAATGAAAGGTGTTAACAGAAGGCTGGAGCAATATAATTGTTCTCTCAGTAAAAATTAAATTATGTTCCATTTCCAGGGGACTTTAGGTAGTGGAACTCAGTACCAAAGTTGCAGTTTGGCCAGGCCATCAGAAAAGAAAGCATTATGTGACTGTGAATACTTGGAGAAGTGGTCACCCATCTTCTCTGACTGATAATACTCTAATCGCATCATCCTTTTATCACATTTTAACTGAAAATTCTTTAGGAACTATCAGTTCCCCATGCTCTATGCTTTGAGAATCACTTATTTAGGGGTTCTTGATGTTTGTTGCCTGCAAATAATTATACTTGCAGCTTTGTGAGGCATAGCATCATTAAACCTGGGGCTTTTCTGCAGCCTCGGAGAGAAGTAGACTTCTATACCCATCACCAGTGGTTTTCCCTATCCCACTGTGGTTAATAAGGCCATCCAACAATTCTGAAAGGGAAATCTTGGTGTACTGTGACCTAGCTGTAAGGCTACAGTCTGATCATCCTATAACACAGACATAAGCTTTAGTTATAGTGCTGTGTCAAGTCCTGCACATGGTAAATATAAAAGTTAAAGCCTTAATAGGTACATTTATTCTGAATGACAAGGAGTGTTAATTTACATCAGTTAAAGAATGTACATCTCTTCATCTCATATGAGCATGTTCTCACATGCTGAAGTCCTCTATCAAATTCTGCTTTAAACTGTGCAGCTGCTGGAAGTAAGGCTGCAAGATCAGGATTGTTGAAGTTGGTGGATATTAGAGCTTGTGGAAAAGATGTAGGTCAGTGCAAGGGAAACCCATGTCAGGGAATCCTTATCTGAAAATGCGCTCTGGCTTTTTGTTTGCTTTGTAATGTCAAAGCAGGGTCAAGAATGTGATCTGTATAGACAGAGTTTTGAACATTTGGGGTTTTTACAAGAAAATGTTCTTTTTGAAGTCCCATATAATGGGGTAATGCCTTTTGATAGGCCAACTGATAGAGCTGGGACGTGGCGAGGAAGATGCTTTTTGCTCTTTGTCATCTGATGTTGGTGTAGAAATTATTTTCTGCCTCTATGAACCCTGTCATGCTTGTCTCTTGGAACCATCATGGCGGTAGCAATGTTACTGCTACTTTATATAGCTTAAGAAGTGTATAATCTGCATATTATTCTTTCTTGTGGAAAAAAAACCCTGTCAGACCAAGGATCAATCTTCCTGTTTTCACAGACTGAAGATAGTAACAATCATTTATCTCACAGAATCCCCAGAGGAATTTTAGTGGATGTATATTTGGGCACGGCAGAAGGTAATGTGTATGTAATGTTGAGGAGGAGGCGATATGCCATGTCTTTTTGTCATGTTGTTCCTATAAGAGAGGCCATGCTGGGAATAGGAATTGCAGCTCTTGGTGATGTTTGAGTTGTGTTTTGAAACTCACTTCCACAACTGCTCAGGTTAGAAATATATTTTTTGCCTCCTTTTCTGTGAAAAAACTACATTTGTGCAAGCATTCTGTCCATTCAGTCATCCTTCCCAAAAGCGTTTAGGTACTTTGATACATCTGCAGAACATGTGACTGAAGGTTAGAATAGCAAAAATAATTAAGTGAATGTCAGTGGTGGGTTAAGGTGAGAAAGGCAAATATTACATCTTCACTGAAGGAAAAGACTGCAGCATTGACTCTAGATCTCTGTTGTGGTTGGACTGCTGCACATCAAGTCAGGATGTCTGCACTGGTTGACATACGAGTTGGTAATGTGAGCATCAGCGCATGCCATTTCTTTCCCAGGTTGGCAGACATGGTGAAGCGTAGGGGAAAGAAAAGGAGAAAATGGTGGGTGAGTTAGTAGTTGAAGGCAAAGGTGGAGTGAGGGAGTTAGAGTTAGCTTGCTGGGTGGATGAAGCACAATAAGATGATCTGCAGTTTCGTTACATCAACATTAACTGTCGACACAACATTTGGGAAGGTCAGTAACTTTTGGTCTGCAGAGGCTGAGTGTCATCCTACTCCACAGATTATTTAAATCCATTGTGTGTGTGTATATATATTTATATATATATTTTTTAGGAATTTTTAATTTATTCCACAAATGAAAAAAGGTGGAGTTTTACTACTTGTTTACTTGAAATATTTCATGATAAAGAGAACATAGGGACATCATCAAAAATTCCTTTCAGAAGATACAATGCAAACAGGTATTTTCTTCTTTAGCTTCACCAATGATCAAAGGGAAAGGGGAAATGCCCCAAACAAATGCTGTATTGAGGGAAATATTTCTGATATGATTTGATACAAGAAAATATTTAGAAAAGAATTATGTCTCAAGAAAATGAGAGCTAGAATGCACAATGTCTTGCTGTGTTACTTAAGGCAATGAGATTTTAAGGTTTACCTTATGTGCCATGTATATTGATTAAATACCAAATATATAGTGGCCATTTCTAACCATCATTTACTGTATTGATTTGTCAGCAGTGGAACTGTAATAAAAAAAGCTATTGATTTACTGTCCTTATTTGCTTATGGGCTTTTTATTAATTTTACACATTGTTTCCTATTTCTAGATTATAATTTTTATGTGGTTTTTCCCTTTAAGACAAGCCTCGTCCTCTCTGAAGTTGGAAAAGAGGAACAAATTGAGGAACAAAGGAATGAAACTCTCAGCTGCTTCTTGCTGGTTCTTACTGAGCGACAAAAGCTGCGTCAAGAATGGATAGCAAGGTGAGACATTTTTGAAAAATAGTAAGATAATAAAATTAGAAACAAGTATATCAAATATACTTCTATAAATCCCCTTGGTGGTGGGGACAAGTTGAAGTTTAAAAAAAAAAAAAATCAAATTTTTTACTGTTCAAATAGTATTTTTCCTTGAATGAAATAGTCAATGATTCTGCTTCTGATTTCAGTTACTTTGTGGGGTAGAATGGTCCCTTACTGTGCTTATATAGTGCAGTCTATTGATAATAGCTTGATAAGGTTTTCCTTATATTGCTAACAATATGAGCAGTACTCCTTGCTGGCATGCCATGCTAATAGATACCCTTCTTGTCTGCTTTCTTCATGATCCTCACATTTTCTTGTGGTGTCCTACCAGTGTTAACTGGGTTGCGTTGGGTGAGATTGGCATAAATGTACATGTTGCTAGGGTTCGTATCATGTGACTGTTTCATTATACTTGAGTTCTTAAATTGAACTCATTGCCATGGTAATAAATCAGGTAATGTTAAAAAGTTGTTTATGTTCTTATTTGAAAAAGTTTATGTTCCTGGAATATAGTCTGATGAATGCATTTCAGAAACTACAGATAAATCATACTTCTAGTTCATTCAGAAATATGTGAATGAAAAAAAGAGAATTTCCACCATATGCCACCTTGAGTCCTTCTCCTTAGCTGCTAAATGAGTTTGTCACCTTTTTTCACATCTATTTCTAAAAGCTATAGATTTATACTCATTTAATAATCTCTTTCTTATTTATGATATTTACATAAAATATCTAACAGTCTGTGAAATTTTTCTGCCAAATGTTCAGCTTTCCTTTAAAACCAGGAGGTGTCCTGTGCTTACAATTAAATACAGTTTTTTGTCAAAAGTATTTTTTAAATGAGATATTGTTAATCAAAATTAGCACTTAATTGGCATGTTTTTTTACCTTCACTAAATGTTCCAGGGAGTTCTCCTGTGTTTTCTTAGCGTATAATTTTGGAAAGTTCCCAATGAAATTGACTTTAAAAAGTTAATTGTTGATATTGGATCTGACACTTGAGTCCCTTTGCTGTTCCCAATAATTACAGTGGACTTGAAACATTTTAGAAGCTTTAGATAAAAATTAAACTTTATTACATAGTAGCAATTATTATACAAATTTAGAGGCTGTGTTTCATGCAGTCTTATGAGTATGGAATGTCTATTTGTATACTAATCAGTTAAGATCTCAGAGTGTAAAAGAGCTTAGTATGGTGGGTCTACAATATTGTTCGTATTATCATGTGGGTTTTGTTTCTTCTTTTTTGAGGAATTTAAGGGATTTGGCGGGGGGGGGGGGGGGGGGGGGGGAGTTGCCTTCCATCACCATGCTTGCTAAATAATGCAAATGGTTTGGCTACATTGGAGACAGAGGAAATCACTTAAGGCTTTTCCATGGGACACATGCATCTTTGTTGTGAATCAGAATAGAAAGCTTCCTAGAGATAAGAAAAGGCTAAACAATCTAATGAGTGGAATATATTTTAGTGTTCATTTAGCTTAACAATGATTTCCTAATATACGAAGTCATCAGGAGTCATGGCAATCAGGACTCATTTAAAAGTAATGCAGGTTACCATGTTTCTGGCCTCCACTTGCTGCTCACAATGTAATTGGAGGCTGGAGCCAGTGTTGCAGTTGTAGACAGAGTCTAGTGTCTGCCACAGAAATACTAAAGTTCTTGGGTGGGGGTGGGGAGAGGCATAAGCAGACGAAGTGCAGGCCTTCTTAAAACTAAACACCTGAAAGAAAATTTCAAGAGCATTGTGCCTTGAAAGTTCTGAAAGAAAGTGTCCTTTGAGTATTAAATATCCATAATCCTTTTTCTTTCCATTTGATGTTTCCCTTTCCAGTGCCCTATCTGAGAGTCTCATCCATATGATCTGCATAAACAGACTGTTACCATACACCTCACTTTACTTCATCAAAGCTTCAGCTAGATGTCTGGAATGAAGCACTGACTGTGGTAGCCATCAAGCATACGGTGGTGAAAGTTATAAAACGTCCGCCGTGGTACTAGCAGGGCTCCCCATGTTTTAGAGATCAGTCTATTGTGTACTTTGGAATTACATGAGAAAAATGTGCTTGGACAGGAAATAATTAGCACTTGTCAAAGGGCAGGCAATAGGTTACAGTATTTTACTTTCAACAGGCTATCAGGGGATCAGCTAGATTAGATAATAGAATTTTTTTCCTCTGGAAGTTAAATACAGATGACTCTAATTACCTTACATTGTGCATTAGAGAGCACATTATGAACAGTACAACTTCAAGAAATTTAGGTCAATGAAGGGAGGGCAGCTGGCAAAAACTTTGCTCTGCACTTGGTCTTTGTAGAGTTATGTAGCCGTTCTGTTCTTTCATGGGTTTTATTTGTGTCATTGACACCTTAAATAAAAAAAATACATGCTGGGAACTGTTAGTACAAACCAATTCAACTTTTAGAAATTTGGCCTTTCTCAGAGAAAGGCTTATGAACTGTTTTGCTATGTATCTACTTGATTAAAGCATGTGCTTGCATTATTTGCTTTAAGTTGTACCAGTGTTTCTGCATATTAACAAACTGAAATTACTCTAAGTTTATTTCATCTCCACAGTCCAAAATGCATGGTAGTGCGCTTAGTGTTATGGCACACCATTTCACATACTTCTGACTCAAAGATGTCATCAGTATCTTAAGTATCTGAGCAGGTCTTCTAGGGATTCAAGTTGTTCTCTGTCAAGTGGTAGTGATCCAAAATACTTCAGGTAGGATTCAGTGAATGTCCTCTAAGTGTTAACAGAAATGGTCCAGAGTTTCTAAAGCCCCAGATTTGTTTATACTGCATGATAGTGCCTGATGGACAGGTTGTTATAGCTGTTAAAGAGCTGCTCTAGCCCTTTGAACTGACCCCTTCTTGACCTCTACTTATAGAAGGTCACTGTTCAGCTTATAAAGTAAGGGGAACCTTAGGTTCTACTGTAACAAATAGAGGGTAAAGGGAACAGCTGTGAATTTTGGACTAACCATGCAAACCTGTACAGACTTTTTAGGGTCACTGTATGATAATGAAAATTGTTGCCAAATTATATGGAAATTTAACAGCAATAGTGGGAAAGAGAGGGTGGAGTCTAATGCATTGGGTTTGATAAATGAAGTGTGAAGTTACCCATCTGGCTCTAGACAGCCCTCTTTTTCTCTACGAAAGGGAAACATTTAAAAATAACCATGGTACATCTAGAATCAATGACCCATACAGAGAGCTGGAATAGATCAAGATTTAATGGTGGCTGTGGAAGAAATTATCATTTGAAAAGTGAGACAAAGGATGAAAAAGTACAGTTCAATATCTGCACCTGATTCATTTTCAGAAAAGGCTTTAATATTTTTACCCTGTTGATGATGCTATTGACATCTTTTATTTTACTTTTTAACTGGAACTGGGAAAGTTGTTATATCATAAAGAAACGGTTTGGCTGGGGAAAAACAAACAAACAAAAAAAAAAACCCAACTTGAATTTCAAGAGAGAATGTTGCAATTTTCCTGATCAGTAAATGCCCAAGAGAACTGGACTATAGTTCAATAAAAATGGCATCTCTTATTTCTCCTAATAGAACTTGTATCATCTTATAATAATATTGGTTTTAATGCTTGCATGACATGCTGCACTTAATTGCTAGTAGGTTTTTTGCTAAATTTTTCATTCACTACCAGACTAATTTGTCATCAATAAATCCACAATAGATTAATTTAAAGGATAATGTTAACTGCATTGAAATTATTAACTGCTAGGAAAAAACATGGTTAGTTAAACCGTTACTAAAATAAGTCTTTTTCATGCAAAAATTTTATTAGTCCAAAATAGTTTTATTATGACACAGACTCTGATGTCCATTTTGCTATTTCCCTGAGTGAAATTGCACAATTTCTCTTAGGGGAAATTCAGCCACATAATGGAAAATGTAAAGTTTTGGAGAAACATAATGAATTTCAAGATTGATAGAAAAAATTATTTGATGGTTGTATTTTCATATTTGTGCTACTTAGCCAAATTCTGAAATCTTAAGTTCTCTCTAAGTCATCATGTAGTGACAAATAGACATAGTGAAAACAGAATAAATATTCGATAAATAATTTGGACCAACATAAACATAAAATTCCTCTGGTTCATGAGATAAACAGCAGAAAAGTGTTAATTCGTTATATCTTGTAAGAATCAACAGCTTAAAATCTTGCCTCATTGAAATAACACAGTGAAAAGAAAAAATCTACTTTATGTGGTCATTCTATAACCTGTAACATTTTGTAGATCAGATCATTGTGTATTTTTAGAGTTGTTATATTCTTCCATCTTTGCACAGCACTTCAAGAAAGAACCTCTTACTCACAGCAAATTGTATAAGTTTCAGGTTTCAAGCCAAACTTGAGCTATAATTTCTTAGCATTTTTTGCCTTTGTCAAACTCCTCCTTAGATCTCACAGTTTTGACATAACAGTGTAAAGGTATGTATTTTTTTCTAGCTACAGTGAATGCTTATCATACTACTGAGATAGTCTTACCTCTCAGCAGTAAAATCTGGATTATTATGTGGATATTTATATAGGAATTTAAATTATAAGTACCTAGTGTGACAATTGAGTCCTAATCTGTGATAACGCTGTTTGGTTCTATAATAAGAACAATGAAGAATATGAGAGTGGAATCCTAAAATAGTGTGCACGTTAAATGAGATACAAACAGGAAGATTTTTATATATTTTGTTTTCTGCTTTGAAGAAGCTGTTAAATTTTTTCTTATGCCTTACATCTCTATACCTTGGAATTTTAGATCATATCTAAGAAGGTAATTGAGGTAGATTTTACTCTTTTTAGCTCCAGTAGGAGAAAGTGGTGTTGACATAAAGAAGGAACATATTTCCCTCTGTAACAGAAGAAAAGTCCATGGGTTAAGAAGTTAGCATGGGCTTTGGGAAAATTGGAGCAGTTTTTTTCCTTCTGTCACAGACTTTGTGTATTTTTCAGGAACTTGCTAAATGCTAGTTTTTAAATGAATTGTGGTAATACTGGTTGAAAGACTGGTTGACAAATACTGAAATTTTTTACACTCTCACAGGCCTGCCAAGATGATAAATATATGAAATATTGTGAACTCTTCAGAAACTGCTGCAATGGGAGCTATACTAGTTCCAAAGATTTAACAGACAAATTGCAGAGGTATCAAAGTCTGACAGAAAGTGGGGGGAAGTATTTGGGTTGTTTAAAACTTTTGTGGTTGGTTTGTGTAACGTTAGAATGACAGGGGTTTTTTTCATGATGAGGAATCCAGTGTCCATGTTTCTGAAATTAGTAAGGAACTCAGTACACACAGCTGCGTGATCTCCAGTGAGTTTTTTGTAACAGTTATCTTCTCTAGACTATATGTGTGTCAGCTGGAACGGATACTCAGTAAGTTTCCAACAAGCATAGACAAAAATTTTGATTCATCATTTTGGAAATCACGGGGGAAAAATATTAAAATTATATTTTGTTTCTTTGAGATTCATATTTTGTATGTATGCGTGGGTATGTAACCTAGAACAGTTTTTCAGAAAGTAAATGTACATTGTGACTTAGATGGTAATGCTGAATACTGTATGTTAATTGGGAAGATGCTTTGAGGCAGACTGGAAACCAGCCTTGCAGCTTTCAAATGAATGGAGAAAACACTGTGACTTCAATGAAGTTGTCAGGTCTCCTGCTGTAGTTATGCTTAGACATCAGCTGCCTTGATTGACCTTTGACTCTTCTCCAGTTGCTTATTACCACACTTCTTTTGCTTCTCGTGACCCTTCCTGTTTTCCGCCTCTGTCTTTCACCTGTGTTTCTTGTATTGGGGAGTCTTTGAAGCAGCCAAGCTTGGGATCAATAGGTACGAGTACTCTACAGAACAATGGGAATACTGCTTGATTAAATGCTGCTGTTTAACCACCACTATTATTTCCTTTGAAACTGTCTTGACCCTTTATCCTTGAAAAGACTTTATGTTTACAAGCTGTGGCTACTTACAGAAAATGCTGCTGCTTACTTTGTGATGTCACTATATACACAGCAAATATGGTGCAAAAAACCCCTGTTATTTGGTGTAGGGACTTAAAACAAATGGTATTATAGGGTAGTCTAGTAAAAGTCACAGAACTTCAGCTCTGCATGTGGCTTTTGTGTGTCAGACTCTTTCATTAAGGCACTTCATAGGGATTGTTTACTCTGAGGGTTTACTTTATCATTTTAGTTTAGTTTTAATGCTCCGCTTTTGAAAACCATAGAGATGCATCATCCCATACCTCAGTAACTACTAAATCAAAATTCTTTGACATTTCCCTTTTTTGATTTCATGCTTTTCTTCATGTTATGTTAGATGGATTTTTCAAAAGATCATTCAGTGACACTCCCAAAACTGACAACTGACACAAATTTAGTCCTTATTTATAGTGCAATTAAAGTTTCCAAAACAAAAAGTGATAAAGAATTTTCCCGCTCTCAGAGTGCGTTTGATGACTTTTTCTTTTAATTTCTTTTTTTTAAACTTTATTTCACCTGGACAGGCTTTTAAAGTCAGCATGGGTAACATTTCCTTGTTTATGTAAGCTTTGGTGATTGCAGTACAAGAAAGATAGTTAGTATTGTCTTTCCAGTGGTTTGACAATGATTTGCTCACTACCACTAGGAGATCTGAATGTTGGAAACAGAGATTGTTGCATTTCCAGGCTGAAGGATACTGGAGGTTGAATAGATCGCAGAGGTGACAAATTTATAATCTGTGGAGACAAAGTGTTAGCCACATCATCAGACAGTTGAACCACAAAGTAGCATTAGCATCAGTTGTCATCATTCCTGCAAGAGAGAATGGTGTCTGCCAGAGGCAGGGGAAAAGGAGAAAAGCTGGGAGAATTCAGTGGGTTGTACAGAGCTCTCTAGCTGCCCATATTAGCGAAAGACCTGGTGTTATAAACTAGGGATAAAGTGTGACTGCTCCTGAGAATGAAAAATTATCATAGATTTATTTTGCTTTATCCACTGAGGTTTCTTTCTTGTGCAATATCAATCCATACTTTCCTTTGCCTTCAGCAAATTGTGATAATGTCAGGGTATGTAACATGTCCATAAAACTACTTGCAAACTTACTATGAACTAAAATTTTGTCTAAAACTAGACATGTAAAATTAAAGGAGTCTAAAGATAGAATTCTCTCTTCTGTAAAATAATAGAAGCCTTATCCAAACAGGACTTTGTTAATGTTGTTAGTACCATTATTGTCACAGCTTTACCTGTCATAAAGCTGAATTAAATAAATCTAATTTGGAAGATCTGTGTTAAATAAGCTGTATACATTACCAATACAGAAAAACAAGAGGGTAACATGAAGGGTTTACCTAGCCAAATGGCATGCCTATCATGTCATAGCATGAGGCATGAGTGACCAGATGCTTACATAAGTTCGTGACTTAAGTCTTAAATGCTGTCAGCCTTATGTTATTAAAGTTGTTCCACATATATAGAACTTGATGGCTCCAGGGATTGGTAATGAAATACAAAGCCTTTTGTTTTCAGGTCAGCGGTTCAAATATGGTTTAGGTAGATAGTGCCAAAGATTATTCCCATTGGGTATCTGTGTTTGATGGCCTATGTAAAATGCATTGGTTTTCAAACGCTAGTAGGCAGGTGTGTATATCACATAAAGCAACTGTTACAGCTGACACTAATTGGTACCCTTGCTGGCATTTTCGGAGCAGCCAAAAATTAAATGGATGTAGAAACTGAGCAAGATGCTGTCAATGCTGTAAGCGGTCTAGACCATGGTTGTGAGGTAGTGATAAGCCAGTGAATATCATGGCTGGCTGTGGGCAAAAAGTGGATGTCAGTCTGTTGCATTGCTCTACAGTTTGCTTGCACTAAAAGTTATGGTAATGTACACAGATAATCATATGCTGGTGAGAGCGCCATGGTAAATTACTGGACAATGTCAACAGCATTGCACGAGAGGGAAGTGCATTCAACTGGGAGTTCAAAGAAAGGATTGGAGATGTATCAACTAATCAGAGAAAGTAAGACGAACTGGAGAATAGAACTAGATTTTCTTGCTTATTTTCACTACTGATGAGATCTTCGGGGCACTTTAACAGTTTAATTTGGCTATATTATTTATCCTGTTTATTTTGCCTGAATTTTCAATTCTTAATGTATCATTGATGTAGAATTATTAAATTATAAACTATGATGATGTTTAAAATAGCTAAAAAAGGAAGTTGGTGTTTCTTATGCTTAAGATGCTCTGTAAAAACAGAGAACTTTGGAACCTGTTACATAGCATGCATTGTTTTCATATTTTTTGTCTTATTTTGGTAAATGACAGCAGCCCCAAATAGGGGCTTAATAGTAGTGCTTAAACCATATATAATAGTAGCAGAAGAGAATCCTACTATAACTTACTTGAGTACCTTAGCTAACCGAGAACACTTCTAGAGGTACACAACACCCCAGCTTATTAGTAATTCATAATACTCCTATTTCCATGTTGTATTCTGGAGATTATCTAGCCTGGGTTGGTGGTGGAGCAGATGAGACTCATGGGTGAGGAGGGTGTTAAAGTAATGTCAGTGGACATCAGTGATATAATTAGAAATTGAGAAAAATAATTGAAACAAAAAGGTATCTTGAGATGTATCAAAAAGATTAACTGAGAAACAGGCTATCAAAATGCAGGGGTTGTGGGAGAAGCTAAGAAAAGGCTATTGAGTATTAAAGCAAAAGCAGTAATACTAGGTGAGTTCTGAGAATTTTAAGAGCTACTAATAAGAGGGTGTTCCACTCTTTCTACAAGGGTATGCCTGTGGATGTGTTGGGAGTTAGATTTAGCTCCAGATTATGCTAGAGGGCATTTATTGTACAAATTTAGACAATACTCTTAAAATTTTTGCCAGTTGTTTTTAGGCAAGTCAACATTTTCTCATTTTTGTTTTCTCATATTTAGTAATGTCAACATTTGGTCTTTCTGAGTTCTGGAAAATATTCTTATCAGAATTATTTTTGACCATCTAGTAAAGGTGGATTTGAACAAGTGCTCAGGAGATGTAAGGTAATCAATGTATCCGCTGTAGCATAGATGACTTGCTAGCTGTACAGCATGTTTATTGTGAGGCATAGTTTGCTACATACAAAGTCTAATTATTTTATATTAGGCCATCCTGAAAGCATTTTAGGTATTTGTCCTTCTTTTTATATTTGGAGACATGGATAATACCAAAATCCAGATGTCTGCATTAGGGATTGAGGGGGAGGTTGGAGGAGGGGAAAGGAGAGGAGGAAAGGGATTTGAGACGCAAGGGGGTGCGATGTTGGAGAAGGCTTTTAACTGTTTTGCTTGCCTGTAGGTGACACTGTTGCATCATTTATCTCTACATTTTCACACATCTTGTCCAGGGACAAAAAAAAAAAGTTTCATTAAAATAATTTGAGAGAGATTCAAATAAATACATTGCACTAATGATTCCTTAAGCCTTGGCTAGAGAGTAGAGTCTTAGATACAGGTAGATGAATTGCATGTTCTCCTTCCCAAAGATGGCAGCAGTTTATAATATTATTTCTGATTAACTAGCTCTCTAGCATTGCATCTTCTGTTCAGTATTCCCTTGACAGGCAAGATGGTAAAAGGATTGCTCTGCATGTTTCTAAAGACTAATGTAATAAACCAAGATGATAATACACTGAAGAAAAAAAAAAAAAATCTTAATTTGCTGCTAAGTTATGGCAATATAAAGTTAAAATGTTTTTCTTTGCTCAAGTCATTTAAATTAATAATGTGTGCCATTAAGTGAAATCTCACAGAGGATTTTTTCTTCTTTGCCATTAAGTATGCTGGCTACAGAGAAAATGAAATATTCTATGAGGCTTGAGCAATCATCTATCTCTAAGCTACAGTGTGCCTGCTGCCAGATGTTCAGGTGCTGGTGCTGCTGCTTTGACATGTATATCTCTTCCAGGCAAAAAAACAATATATACATCAGTCCAGGTGCAAGGTGGCCTTGCCAGCAAACCTGCCTCCTCCTAGCTGTGACACTCATCCACTCCCCACCAGAATGTGTACGTTATATGGGGATTGTAATTAACCCCTGGAAAGCATAGGTTTCACTAAAGTGATGTGCACAGTAATGATATTGTTAGCTTCCTTAATTTCCAGTTTCACCATCAATTATGCCATGTGTTTCATCCAGTTGGTGCTACCCTCCCAGTGTTAATTATAACCTACAAGACTGTTACAGTTAATTTTATGGCAAGCATATTGTCTCTTCAAGGCTCCGCAGCAGCTCATAAATTATCTTGAAGGTAAAATGTAACTTGGGGAACTAGTTATGAAAATTCCATCCATCTCGCTTAGGAGGTGCAGCTGCTACTGTCAGCTGCCTCGCTGCTGCATTGTGAAGGAATTATGGTGGGTCAGGTTTAAGAGGCTAGGCCCAGGCTGTCACTGAGGAGAAAGGCTGTCCTGGCCCTGTCAGACAAGTACCTTCTGCCAATCCCTTGTGGTTTCACTTTGCAGGCAGTAAAAGGCAGGCAGTGCAGGTGGATGGTCCCCAAGCTGTCTCTATTCATTACTTTACAGAAACTTGTTTTAGGTAGGCAGGTACGGAGACCTTTTCACTGTTGTCATAATGTTAGGCATCATCTGCAAAGTGCAAGATAGATAACTCTATAAATAACTCGCTGTTCTGTTGGGCTGGGGCAGTGGAGAGAAGATGATTAGCACCATAGACGCACGTGAAATAGCTCGCTGGTTTGTGAAATGACTGTTGGTTTAATTGTAGCAATAGCTTGGTTTGGAGGAGCACATCTGTTCGCTTTTATTTCGCATACACAATACGAGGAGGTGCAATTTCACTGCTAAGTAATTTGTGTTGGAGTTTCACATTAAATAAATTAGCATGGGTTTATATTGGAATTATTTATGACATCTGTGTGTGTGTCCTAGTTTGTTTGGTTTTTTTTTTGCTGAAGGAATTGCAAACACTTGTTTTCTTTAAAAAAGGGGGGGAGTAGAAGAAAAGTCAAAATAAAGCAGCCCAGTACTCAGAGCAATGAGCATTCAGTGCTATTTATATTTTTGTAGTGCACTTGTATTATTACTATAATACCTTAGTTTGCTCTTTATAGTAATAATGCAAGACTACCATAAAAATATAATGCCTTATTCTGCTGTCTCTTCCTTTAATATTTTGTATTTCAATAGTTTTAAATGCTGTCAAGCTTTGGGTGTTGCTTTAAGAGTGAAACCTAAGTACAAATCAAATTTCCTGAGAGGCTTTTTTTCTTCCACTATTTTACCTTTCAGAAGGACTGCTGTGTTTACAGTGTTGTTTCCTAACCTCATTTACAGCTGGGAGGGCATATGAGAAGGAACACTGAAAGCTGATACTTAACGCATTTCCATAGGCAACTGCCGTGCAGAGGTGAATGTACAGACCCATTGTGAATGAGTAAGTGTTGTGAATTCAATTGAGAAGAAAATGAAAGAACACAATAATGAAAACCAGCGAGGATAATGCATCTAAATATATATTGTTCATTTGTTTTGACAGTCTTCATTCAGTTTTAATTATTTTTGATCATTGATTATACAGGGAAGAAAAAATTTTTGAAATAATGCTGACTTTGTAAATTGGACCTCTTACATGTTTGCAAAGTGGGGGGAAAGGCTGATTAGAGAGTGCAAATTAGTACCCTTCTAATGTATGTTCACTATGGTCTTTTCCTTGGAATTTACAGTGAATGTTCCTTGTGATACCATTTAGAGGTCCATTCTTTTCCCAGAGTCAACAACACACATTTCAGTCTATTCAGAGAAAAAACTCCTAAGTTTCAACTGACCAGAATCCTCTATTTCTATTTGTTTAGTTTATTCGGAGGGAAACTGCATTAGGCACAGCCTTGGGCAAAGTGAGGTGTAAAAACAGGGCTGCCTCAAGAGTAGACCCAGAGGCATTGCTTCTCAGAAGTAGAGTTCCTTCTTGGCTTCATCCTTCCCCTGTCTCTCACAGAAGAGATAGGGGAAAATTTGTTAACTGTTGCTAGCATATACCATTTATTGCAGGGTTGCTTCACCTGGTCATCTATGTCATTATCTCCTATGCTGTAGGATGTCAATTACTATAGAAAGATTATCCATCAGTATTGCCAAAGCAATTCCTCCATTGTGAGGTACTTCCCAGTTATGATTTTGCATCATAACTGGGAGGTATCTGCAGTTGCTCTAGTATAGTTCTCACTAAATTTTTTATGAATTTGTATAAGTAGACAGTATGGGGACAGGGAAGAAGTCTAAGAATATTAATGTCCCATACTGGTTTCTAAAGGGATAAAGATGACTGCTGAGTATCCAAAAATGTAACATTTATTTTGCTTATAATCATGTGAAAGTATCTGGAGTATCATTGTCATCATCATCATCTCTTCTCACATTGATTTTACACCACTGCAGTATCGCTGAGTTCAAAAGAGTTACTCCTGATTTAAGTTAGTGTAACTGAGAAGAGAATCAGGGCACAGGTCCTGGTAAATATCCTTCACATTTTCTTGTGATGGAATCTCAGACTTTTTTGTGACACCACTGCAGAAAGACGCATCCGACTGGAAGAGTCTTTATGGTTTGTAATTTGGCACGTAAAATGGTCATTACTAAAGTAATTCTCTTTTAAATATAAGTAATCTTTTTTGTGCAATTAAATAAGAAAACCTTTTTTCAGAATAAAGTGCCTTTGTTTCTTGGCCAACTTCAATAGAAAAAGCTGCATTTGGAAAGCAATTGAACTATGTAGTATTGCAAACTTGGTTTTTAGGAAGATGAATTAAAGTAGCTGTAAAATAATGGGAGGGAGGACAACTTAAGAGTTAGATCCAGACCACTCAGTTGTCACAGGCAGACACATTTAAAAAAATGTAGCTGTTTCTTGCTTAACCATGATTCAATATCTTCTTTTATGTCATCAACCCAAGAAGTAAATGAATTTTCAAAATAGCCTTAGTGTTAGATAGTCATTAAATTCCAAAACATCTGGGAAGAAAAAGGGGGGGGGGGGTATGGCTTTAGAGTCTTATTTATGACACACAGAATTTAGACTTTGTTGTTGTAAAAGTAGTAATTTAAAGGAACACAAACTCAAATGAAATGTGTTTGCCAATTAAGTGCACTATTAGCCAAATGAATTTTGAAGAACAAAAATTATTTTGTAGCCCAAATATGTGTAAATATCAAAGGGATTTAAATCAGTGGTAGGTTGTGCAGAGATCAGTGTTGAAGCTTGGTGCTTCAAAATGTATAAAGAAGAGAAATCATAATTTTTAATATTGTTGTAATAGGAAAAATGATTTTTTTGAGTTTTCTGCTTGTTAATAGTTACTTATAAGTTCCTGTAACATGGGAAGAGCTCTGTGCATGTTGAATCTTGTGAAATCAATGGACTGCTGCATGCAGTTGACCATTTGCTCATTCAGTTCGCCCATGAAAACAAGTTATCAATACTGCTTATATCTCTTATTGTAGTCTAATATAGCACATTTTGATGTGAAATAATTTCTTTCTTTTATTCCACAATATTCCTATACCTTGCTCTTTTGTTAGTCTGAGATGGAAAATCCCTGTTCTTCACTACCATTTTAGGGCCTTCTGATCTATTTGCTATGTGTAAGATAGCCATTTTATAATTCGCCTTGGGTGAGAAGTTTAAATTTTTTTGAGTAGGATTGTTGGGCTACCAAAATACTATGCAAATTTAATTGTGTAATTAAAGTTGCATGATGAAGCAGCTTGATGATATGTATTTGCTTCCTGGCTCAACAGAAGCATTAAACAAAATAATTTCAAGAATGTATATAGTCTCTTTGAAGGAATATAGCTTGCAACAAATTAAATAGAATCACTTATGTGTTTGAATTTTCACGTGTTCGAAGCAAGCTACTTTAAGTATATGTCTGACTTCTAGCATGAATTTAGGTCGTCTTGTCATTAGTCCTTCGGTTTAACTGTGCACACAGAAGTACTCTGTTGAAAAGACATAGTCTTGGTTTGATGGATTTGGGCTATATTTAGGGATTTCTCTTGCTCCATGATGTCCTGCTGTAAAAGGAAATCCTCTTGGTCTTTCTTCAGAGTGTTTTAAAACAAACAAATCAATCAACCAAAACAAAAAAAAGCCCTTGAACTTTATAAAGTATCTACATTTATGAAATACCTACCTTTTCTTTTTTCTCACTAGAACCTATAAGCAGATGCAGTAGCATGCTGACATAGTTGCTGATCTTGAAAAGTGCTGACTGACCTTTTCTGTGCCCTCTTAATTGCTAACTGATATGGAAAATACTAATCCTTCAATTTTTACTAATTTTTATTTTTATCCTACAAAAGAAACTGTAAGAAAACAACATACTGTCAAACATCAAAAGAAAAAAGGTTTCATTTTTATGTTTAAGTGTACAACTTTTTAAAATGTATCAATTATTATGAGGTACAATTGATGATGAATACAGAAAAATAATTTTGTTTGCCTGCTCAGTTTTTTTTGCTCAAAGCCTGACCTTTATTTAAGCATATTATTTTTCTGTGTCACACGAAAAAAAACCCTACAAGATTTATTGGCGTTTGTATGGAAAAAATGAAAGGATTTTCATGTTTTGTAAGAAACTTAATACACTCTCACAGATGGCCCAGCTCAGGTGTGATTTTAATTATGAGATAAAACAAAGCCCAACACAGTAGGAAGTAGTCTTAATAAACGGCCTGAAGCTTTTGTCTTCATGTGTCAAAAAGCCTTTTTATTGCGTGATGAAAAATTTTTTTTTACTAGCTGTTTCTAAAAATGTTTGAAAAAAATACAAGGGCTTCCAAAGTTCAAGTGAATGATTTTGGTCAAATAAAAAATAAGAAATATTTTTTTCCATTTCCTTTTTCTTCCAATAAGTTTAGGCTTCTGCTGGCAAATGATAGAAAAAATGCATTAATAATAATTAGACCTGCAACGACACAAATGCTTTATTTATAAATAAGTAATTTTCTAATTAGATGTTGTCCTTGTTTGTTGCTGTATCACATTGCTTAGTCGTAACAAAAAACTGAGAATTTGTTAAGCCTGGCTTAAACTGCACCATCAGAAACTAATATTAATTTAAGCCCTGCTATGGTATTCAGCCTTCATTATTAAAACACAAATAGTATAATCCTGTTGTTAAATATTACTAATATATTATAATAATGTTGTACTGTCTTTTCCTTAGTGGGGAATTATGAGGACCTCATGTTAGGACCTCAGTGTCCTGACATAGTTAATTATCCATAGATAATGGTTTTCAGCAGTAGCTGTTCCGAACATCACAACCTCACTGTTAAGGGCTTAATAAATATTTGCAGACTCAGGTGCAGAGCACCTACGTACTCCTCAACAGAAGCAAACAGCTGTGGTTTCTTTCCTGTGCTATACATCACATACAGTGTCTCATTTGTTGTGGCAAACCTAATGGTGCAAATGGCAAGCTTTATGTCCTATGTTATACTACGGTAATACGTTTGTTGCAGTTATGCTAACTTATCTTTCATGAGTCATTTGTCTTTTCTAATACAAAAATATCTTAGCTGAAACTTCTGGCGTTCATTACTTGAATGCTGTGTATATTGATAAAATTATTTAAAACTTCATTTTAGAGTGTATAACCACTATCACTACTGACGCTGGAAGGTGGAAAACTATAACCAGATGGTTCACAATTGATTTCTGTATCCACAAGCTTACTTTTAGGGGACAGTTATTTGTAATAATTATTGCAATTATAGGACAGTGAAGAGTGTGAACATAGTGAGCTTTTATGAGTAATACATCTTAGGGATTTTTTTTTTCTGTGTGGTTGAATACATCTCATGGGAGGAAGTACCCATAAACTTCAGGTAGCTGTGCATCACCTTAAATTGTGGCTTGGAATATTGGGTGATTCTTATATAACATCCCATCCTTAATTGCTGTTGAATAATGGAGTGAAAGGAGGAGGTGCTAGGTTTATGTATGTGGAACTAAGCCACATTCAGAATGAGGCATTCTAGCAGTGGTATAACTTTTATAGTCCTTGATGATTAGTAGTCATTAAGCTTCTCTGTCTAACCGGTCACAATAGTAGTAATATTTGAAATGTTACTTAACAAATTTTTAGCATTCAGTCCAAAACAAACAAACCAAAAAAAATTAACTTCTTCATATTTTTCCCATAGATTTCAATGCTTTTAACAAAGGCCTCGAGGGGAAGTATATTTTTTTTCAGAACTTTTCCATTCTCTGCTTCCCCTTTGCCCTGCCATCCATGCATCCTTGGTCCTAATCCTTTTCCATTTTTCGATTTTAAGGATTATATTGTATTAATGCATCTCTCTTCTAGTCATATTTGTCATGTATTATGAGAGGGTATAATAGAAATAGTAATTTATAATAAATTAATAATGATGTATTTTAAGCTCTTGATCATGTGCTGACTGTAGGAGCATTTCGAACACTAGTGGATGGTCCATATTCTGTAGAATTTATAGTCCAGTTTAGGTGGGAAAATGATCCTTGTCTGTTTTGTCCTGTGTGCATCATCCACTGTGATTCTCAGCTTATGTAATGCCAAATGCCCTACCAATATTTATCTTTTCTATGATTCCTAGGAAGTCAGTTATTGATGAGTAAGGGTAGCAATCATAGTTGCCTTGACTTGCATGGATTGCCATGAAGCATGCATCCTCAGCACTGATTGGCCTGGTCTCTGAAATACCTCCGACTGGTTTCTGGTTGTCAAACACACAAGTTCTATTATACTCACCATCCAGCAAACTGTGTAGCGGCTGTAGGAAGCTTTGTATATCAGTGTTAGTATTACCGTGAGCATTAGGTTTCAACTGAAGTTATGATTATGATCTTGCTTATTCAGATACCAGTTAACGGCTTTAGTACAAGCCTTGAGGAAGGAGTTTTCATTCTGATGCACATCCTATGTGCAATAGATCATGCCTTTCTACTTGTTAATCCAGTTCTGCTGATTGACTCAAAGGGGAACAAAAGCTGGCAATGCTGGTCTGCTTTACTCTCACAGATGCTGCATTCTCCTTCTGCACTGGATGTGAGTAGTGCTGACGGCTAACATGTCACTAACATGACCTGGCTATCTGGCCAAGAAGTCATTAATGTCAGATAAAAAATCAAAGTAAACAAGGAGTGCTGTTTTTAAGTGGTGATAGACTGTCAGTCCTAAGTGTTATATCTCCCCATCAAACAGAAGACACAATGGCAGTGCTTGCTTCCCCTTAATTTTTAATGGTATAAATGTAAAAGTTACTTGAAAAACACACACACACAACTCTAGGATTAAAATTCAGCATTAGATTAATTTAACTGCAATTATATACCTTTTTAAATGAGTGCACTTTAAAATGCTGCTGGTAACCATTCTGTTGGTAACCTATGCCTCTTTGAGTCATTAACAAAATGTAACTGATCTTCATCTAGTTTTTTGGGGTGGGGGGGTTAATCTTCAATATAATCAAGGCAAGAAGCTCTTGGCTCACGGAAGTAAATGTTTTCGATCCTTTATTGTCAGATCCCACAATTTTCTCTACAGCAGACTTAGATGAAACAGAAAACTGATACACTGAGCCACTGGAATTGCAGTCTTGTAATTTAGAAATACCCATTCTATCCCTTATAATTTCTTCACTAAGATTCTTCAGTCTGAATCTGATATAGGTAGGAGCCAAGACAAACAGTAACCATTTATGGTCGTTCAGACCAGTTTGGATTTCACTAGAATGTAAAGCCAAAGAGTTCTTGGCTTTGTTTCATGTGTCTTACAAGGATAGAAAGTGCATTTAAATTGTCGTACTCACCGTAGCTGCATGTTTCTGTAACATCTGCAAGCTTTTATTTTCAACATTATAAAGATGTGAAAATACTTGTGCAGTAGACTTTCTTAATTTACCAGCTGAAGAGCTTGATGGAAGGTCCTTTAACTTACTAGAAACAGTGTACCCAAAAAGCTATTTCCAGTCCTTCAAGCAGGAGCTAGAATGCAGTGATACCAGCGATGCCATGTGTGTGCTTCTATGAAGGAAAGGGCAGGTGTGCATCTGTTCCATGTGGGCCATTGCCCTTAGACTGCTGACATGTATTAAGTGTTTTGATCCTTCAAAATGTTTGTGAATGCACAGCTAACTTGCTGTGGTTTTAAAGAGCAAGTGCTGCAGCAGATAGTATTTGCAGGATGGAGCCATAAAATTGCTTTCGCAATGTAGTTGTTTACTTGTTCTAGAGATATTTGCCAAATACCTAGAATAGCTTATAGTGAGTGTTCCAGTTGCATAGCACAAAAATGGGAAATTTATTTTGCTCCAGGAGTCTTAGTCATAGAACTACAGAAACTATCCAAATAGGCTCTTCCCCTCATTTTAGTATGTTATTGCTCTACCACCCAACATGCATGTGCATGCATACCTAATTTCTTGGTATGTATACTGCACTCATACAGAATGAGTCGTCCTAGTAAGCAGAGTTTGCCAGAATATCATTCAGAATTTGTGTTGTCTTGCCCTGTCCTCCTGCATTATAAACAACTTGAGATGCAGAGCAATGGTATAATTGCTCTGTACCTCCAGAAAGGTCTGTTTAGTATAGCTTAGACTATTTATTCTACCTTATATAGCACTTTGAAATTCCTAGACGAAATTGCCATGCAATATATATGACAATGAAAAAGAAAGAAGCTTCATGTTTACAAAATCCATGCTGAGAAAGCAGTGTGGCAAAAAAATTGTACTACTGAGTTCTTCACAGTTGAAAGTTGTGAAAGGGTTTTGAATGTTGGTGTTACCTGTTGCTGAATACCTTTGAAATAGATGTATGTAATCTACAGAAAAATGCCGTGACAGTGCATAGAGAATGTGTCCCCCACCAGAGTGTGTATATGAGGATGGGACCCTTCTCTTGTGTAATTAGTTTTGAATCAAAATAGATGAAATAACAATCAGTAACATCTAGTTTAAATGCATGTCACAAAAATACACATTGCATATTTTTCTCTCTGTCAAAGACTGTAGTACTTATTTCTTTATGCAGCAGATTATTAACTAGTTTTCTTTCTTCTGCTTCTCATAAAGAAAATGTTTCCTATGAATTTCAACTCCTGATCACTGAATGGAGTTCAAAGACCAAAATACTACTAACTTTCAGTACTTTAAAAATCTGCAGCAGTCCTTTATCCAAATAAATGACAGAGAGGACAGAAGTTTCAGCCTCAGTAGAAAGATACCTTGTGTGGAGGAAATTGCAAACCAGATATCCCATGAGATAGCTTAAAAACAGATATTTTTTTGAGAAAGCCATTAATACCAGTTATTAAAGCAGCTGGCCTAAAATACACATTTCTAGAGTCAGGATGAAGATGACATTTGAATTTGTAGTCCATCAAAACCTGAAGTTTTCACAATGTCACTGCCTAATGACTCTTAGCTTTTTAAAATTGTCATTGGCATGCTTGCTACACTCCCATATTTACAGGTAATATTGCCCATAAAATTGTATTCTTTCTTCTCTGTTTAAGGTTATCTCTGAGGAAAGCAGCTAATCAATAAATAAACAGTTAGGGCCACAAAAATGATCAGAGGGATGGAACACTTCTCCTATGAAGACAGGCTGAGACAGTTGGGGCTGTTCAGCCTGGAGGAGAGAATGCTCCAGGGACACCTTACTGCAGCCTTCCAGTACCTAAAGAGGGCCCATGAGAAAGATGGGGACAGCCTTTTTAACAAAGCCTGTTGCAATAGGACAAGGGATATGGTTTTAAACTAAAAGAGGGTGGATTTAGACTAGATTCAGGGAAGAAATTTTTTACGATGAGGATGGTGAAACACTGGCACAGGTTTCCCAGACAGCTGGTAGATGCCCCATCCCTGGAAACGTTCAAGGTCAGGTTGGACGGGGCTGTGAGCAACCTGATGTAGTTGAAGATGTCCTTGCTCATTGCAGGGGGGGTGCACTAGATGACCTTTAAAGGTCCCTTCCAACCCAAACGATTCTATGATTCTATGATTTAATAGACTAGAGCAAATAACTGCATTCTGGATAACTAAATTTGAAAATGGTTTCACCAAAATATCTCCAAATGCAAAAAAAAAAAAAAAAAAAAGTTTTGAAAGAATATAGATATTGTCTTGTATTGTCTTTTTAGCTTAAGCACTCTAATTCTATACAGAAGTAATCAAATGGATTATCAACTAAAGAATTAATAAAGAACCTTTTACTTACTGTACACATTTCACTCTGAGGATAGATAACCTTAAGATGACCTTTCCACATCTGGGGTCAAGTGCTAGCAAAAGTTGTCTTATTCTGAGACTTCAGCTGGGCTGGCATTTCTGACAGACGTGTAAACAGATGCAAGCATTGTTGCTAATGACAGGTGATTATAAGTGGCATGGGTGCCAAGGTAATTAAACCATGCCTTGACAGGAACATTTGGTGAAATGGTATTTCAGCATTAGAAAAATTGTTGCAACACATTTTTCCCTGCTAGGCTATAGACCTGGATATCATTCATTTTGATTCTTTGGCCGTAGAGCTCCAAAATCTGCTCACTGCTTTAAGTATAGAAGTATTCAGTGTAGGGCAATGGGCAGAATAACTAGTTGAATAAAGCCTGTACATATAAGTGGGGTTTTGGAGCTTTGCATTGAAGCATCTGCTTCTAAGAAGGCTCATAGCATATAAATACAGTATAAAAATCCAGCATGGAGGGATTGGAGATGTATTATCTTACTTTATGACAAGATAACGGTTATTGTGCCGGATTTATTAATGGTTGAATCATTGTGCTGTTCTTTGTCATATATTTCTTATTGGACAACTTAACTGCTTTTACTGCTGCAAATTGTAGTTTCTAAATCTATTTAAGATTTTTTTTGTGTGAATGTACTTCACAATGAAATACAGATCATTATCAAAGTGAGAATAATGGTTGCTTTAGAAATAATGTACTTAATACTAGAACTTTTATGAACTTCAGGCAGTATATTCTCAGATCTTCATGGAGCAATTTCGTAGTTTAAGATGATTTTACGTTTGCCGTTCAGATTTCTTTTGCTGATAGTGAATAATGCTGAAGTTCCTTATTGATCTCGGAATTCCTAGCAACTCCTTATTTAAAATTAATCACTCGCATATTCCATGAGAGCTGTAGAAAAATATGGTTTAATCCTATAAATTAATCAAAATCGATTTCATAAAGTGTGAGATATCTAGTTTAAGGATATTTTTCTGTTATTCTGTGTGAAATTCATTATAATGCTAGGATGGAAGCTAACTGTTCACACTATTAATGTTCCTTTGGTATTTGCCTCAGCCTTGAAGCTATGAGTGTTTAATATAATAATCTCAGCTAAAATTCTGAACTTCCACCAAAGTTGTATGGCAAAAATTTGTATGGTCCAAGGAAGCTAGCTTGAATACATCTGATGAAGTCATGTGTGGTGGTGGTAAGTGGTGTGCCCGTCAAACACAGCAGAGATGACCTAACAAAGTGTAGTATTGCCTCTATGGAAAAAATAAATTAGGGGATCACTCGTAAGGATTATAAAGCTGAAAAGTGGGAGGATAACTTTGGCATTTTTGCATTTAGAATTTCTACTTACAGGAGCATTTCAGAGGTTTTAAAAAGCTAGGGTGTTCTCCCTTGTCTTCAGCATATCAGAGGGTATGCATATTAAGCATCCTGTTACTGTTTGCAGCTTCTAAGTTAAGAAACTGTAGAAGAAAGAAAAGGATTTGGATGCCTATAGTTAAGGGAGGTGTAATATTTGTGAAGCCTATCAGAAATAACATCAGTATTATATTTGGGTCCAGTATTAATTGTGTATGTTTATACACATAGTACAGTATATAACTTTTTCTAAGGATTTTAATGTGATGTGCAAGTAACCTTGGAGCTGCCAGTTTGTTTTATTTCTGATGTTGCCTGCTAGTCCCTGAAGCAGATAAACTATGGATTTTTTTTTTTTGGTCTTCCATTTGCTAGACTTTCGTTATATTGTGGTTACAGTCACAATGTCAGCACATAAAATGTTAAACATCACTGGTCTGAAAGAATCCTCCATTGTCTTCTACTTCTGGTGCCTGGGGATGCTTTCTAGTCTTGCAGTGGTGGTTCTGTCAGTGTAATATGTCATGAAGCATTTCTCAGTAATGACAGACATTGAATATGAGTGACAGGAACTCTGACCGAGTGAAATGGGTTCAATTACCAGAGATGTAGGGTTACCTGAGATAAAACCAAAGGGTCCAATTGTGCTCGTTTTTGACCCTTTGACTCCCAGCTACCCAGCAGCAAAGACAAATGGCTGAATAACCATCCCCTAACCCTCCTTTTCTGTGATAAACTTGTTTGGATTTCCTTGTCTGAATAAAAATCTAAGTGTGGCATGTTTCTAAAAGGAAATATGATAGGAAAACAATGGGTACTGGTGCTAGTCATTTTCTTCTCTTACTGACACAAACCAGAAAGCTGTCACTCTATCTTGGAATGTATCTAGGACATAGTGTCCAGAAATCAATACAAGATAAATGATTGCTCTCTTAACCTCACCTTTCTTCTGCTGCAGCGGTTATGTTGCTCCTGTTCACCTGTAGCCAACCTGACGCCAGAATAAATGAGAGAACCTGCCATGAAAAGTATCTTCTTGGGGTTTTTTTTGTGTTGGAGGGGTTTTGTTGGTGGGTGGGGGCAGGGGTTGCTAGTCAGTACTGAGTGCCGTTTTACACTTGTTCTAGTCCAGTGCCTACAGCTCTCAGATAGAGTTATAGCAAGCTCCCTAATTAAACTGTCGCTGTCTGCCCTCACTTGACTGCCTTTACAAAGTCATTTAACTAACAGACATTCCTGACTATTAAAGCTAGGAGCAGCATGTCTCCAGTACTGGAGATAAAATGAATGAAATTTGTTAATCTCCACTGACACTTGATCCTAGATGTTGAACTAATGCTGTTGCACCTGAACTTTTTCTTCATTGTAATTACTTCTCATGTTATTATTTCATATAATAAATTGGAGGAAAATTTCAACAGGTATTAAATTATTCAAGTTGATTTATGAAGGCTGAGTGAATATGACATTCATCTTGTGCATTCTTCAAAAGCGCATTTCAGTGGATGTTCAGAGCTGGATTCAAGGATTGTGCTAGTAGAATACTGTAGTAAGATGATGTATTTCCTTCAACTGAAAAAAATGCCATTTTAAGTCTGTACCCTTTTAATAGTGAAGGTAAATGTTACCTTTGTGATTTTTATCCACTCTTAATTTAAACAAATCATTTGAATGAAAATTTAATACATTTTTAAATAGCACATCAAAAGAATTGCATGCTATTGGTAAAACTAAGAGGGCTCAAATTAGAGTATAACTCAGTTCTGTTTGAAGGAGCAAACATTTTAAAAAGAGATTTGTAGTTTATTTTCCATCTCCTGTATTTGTTCTGTGTTCTTTTTCTGTGATTCATAGATTCATAGAGTTTAAGGCCAGAAGGGACCATTAGATCATCTAGTTTGACCTCCTGTATATCATAAGGCATTACATTTCACTTGGCTGTCCCTGTATTGAGTCCAGTGATTTGTCTTTGGGTTTAAATGCATCCTTCAGAATGGTGTCCATTGGTCTAAGGACAACAGGAAGTGGAGAATCTACTGTTTCTGTGGAATTTAATTCAATTGTTAATCAACCTCACAATTTAAAAGTTCTGTTTTCTCTTTGAATGCTTCGCTTCAGCAATCTTTAAGTCTCTAGTCCTTACTATAATTTTTTGTGCTAGACAGGAAAAAAACCAACCATTAGCGTCCAGTACTTTCTGCCTACAGAAGTACATATAAACAGCAGTCATTTTACTTCTCTCTCTTGTTTCTGAACAGCTTGGCAGACTGAGATCTGTAAGGGTATTTACCTCATGTAGTAAGGTTACATGCAGAGCTGCTGTCTTGGGTTCAAGAAGATGTATACTTGAAATGTGATGTTAGGTCAAGGCTCTGCACCTCATTCTGTTGTGTACTTTTAGGTCTGTACTCCCAGTATAGTGAAGTTTCTATGGGATGTTAGTGTTTATCATCGAAAAGTGAACAGCAAGCAAAAAAAAAAAAAAAAATCTTCCTGCTTTTTAGGAACTCTTGGGTAACTAGTTATACCTTTCATGTTAAAAGCTTATACTTAACAAGTGATGATTTATAATGCTTTTGATTCCCAGTGAACTTTTAAAAGTACATCACCATCTTCATCACTAGGTTGTGCTCCTTATTTCCAGGTCTGAGAGGTGTGTTTTGAACATTTCCAACTTTTTTGTATAGTGTACTAATAAAGATATAAATACTAGGAGGCCCAATTGACCCTAGGAGCTATACTTCAGCATAATTTTTCTTGCAGGGTTCAAAGGAAGATGTTTTCTTAAAACACCTAAACACTCTCTCTCTTCCACCCTAGAGATACTTTCTTTAACTTCTGCTAAAAGCAAGTAATAATGTCACTGCAGCCTGACACTGCAATTTGTTGAACTAAATCAATGGATGTGATTTCCAAACTCAGGACACTTGGGTGCTGATATATCTGGTTAATCATAGCTGGTTAAAGATCATTTATCTTCTGTGAAAAGGGTTTTTAAAAAAAGCTCAGGCTGGGTTCCTTTCCAGATAGATTGGTAGTAGAAGTATTATTACGTAGTTTCTAAGTGATACCTGAAAGGTGTAGTACAAACTTCCTTAAATAAAAGAATATTTTTAAGCTTGTTTTTAATGGCTTCTTGCACATGCTGGATGAAACAGTACTGTGATTAATTTTTGGAGGTAGTGGATAACCGTGAATTAGCTGATTCACATCTTTTCTTTGTAGACTGGTAGTGTATCTGATGCAGTTAATTTTGCTTTATAAAATTGTTTTTCTGTCCACAGATACTATTCCTACCACATATAAATAGCGTTCTAGAGAACTCCAGAGAACTTCTGCTGATTGCTAGGTGTTATCTGCCCTCTGGTTTTTAGGGTTTGTCCTTTACAGCTAACAGCAGCCAACGAAAATACTGTCTGTTTTCTTTTTTAGTAGAACTTTGGTCATATAGGATTGGATTTCTTGAAATAGATGGGTCATGACCAATTTGAATTCTGTTCGTGCCAGAAAAAGCTTGGATGTGGCTCTTTTCTTCTGTTATTTTTTTTCCAAGAGAGATTAATACTGAATTTAAGAGTGACTCAGCAAAAAGCAATGTGCCTTTCTACACAATGTGCAGTAGAAGAGATCTACATCTCCAGGAAGGTCTCAAAATCTTTCACCTTGTCATAATAGTTTCTTAATTCCTCACATTTTTTAATGCCTATGAATTTGCATCCCCAGTGCAACTTTTGTGTTCTTCTTGTGACCACCGAAGCAGTGGTCTTCCAGTTGAATGATGTGAGGCTGCAAAAGTAAAGGGCAGTAAGTTTAGTAGGGTGTATTCAGAAATTCGTACTGTTTATTATTCAAAGAAATAAACTATCAGTTTGTTTTGTCTAGTTGGTGCAAAGTCTGTCTTATGTTGTGTAGAATTTACTCTGTTTTAAGCACACATTGTAGGCAGATCTTTAGGGCGATTCACAAAAATAGAATGCTCTGCAAATTAGTGTGAGCAGCACCAAAATACCGGACAGCAGTGGCAAAAGCCAGAGGCAGACGAAGGAGAAATACATGCATCCTTATTTACAAATCTAAAGAAAATATGTATCTGCATAACTAATAATCCAAACATCTATGTAGTAAGCAGTCTTTTCTAAAAACAAGAAATATTTAACTAGCATTTGAGTATGGAAGAAAGTAAACAGTTATCTGCCAGTCATAAGTTTAAATTTATTTCCTTAATGTTACTTCTCTGTTGTGGTAATATTCCTACTGCATCCTTCCTCTGCCTTCCCTTTCCTATTTGGACCTTTTACTCATATCATTATAATCTGTCATTGTAATCTACAAGAATAAATTCTTTGCAAACTGGTTCTTTGGTTCAGATACATGCATTTTTACCCTCAAATTCCACAGCATTCAACATTTGACAGAATCCATATGGATGTATAGTGGACTCCAGTCCCGTGCTGTTCTACCACTAGCTATCTGCTGACAATGCATTCCACAGCTCCCGGGATGAAACTTTGCAGTAAGCCAGCCATTGTATCCCACTTGGAGCACTGTTTCCACACTGCCCGCCCCCCCCCCCCAAGCCTGATGGGCCAAAATTAACAGCACAAGCGTTAATCAATGAATAATACACAGTTCCATGCTTTGGTAGCACCTTATTCTAAGGCAAACTTTTTCACCCCCTCAGGTCATGAGTCATGCTCTATGCCATGAGACGTTTGGAAAAAAAACCCAACTGCTGTTTTGGTATTCAGAAGATTTAAGATGATTATGTGGCTTGAATTTTTTTTACTCTGTTACCTACAGAGCAGTGGGTGTGGAGATAAAACTATGTAATGCTGTGTTTTGAAAAAAAAAAGTGGATGTTTCCAATGGTATGTTCTCAAGACATAAATATGAGCTAGCAAAATCATCCTTCAGTTGCTTACATGTCAATTATACTTTTGGAAGGGTAGTTTGCATATTGTGGTGCAGTCGCTATTTTGGTTTGGGTTTTTTTTTTACCTGTTGGTCTTCACTTTAATATTTGCAACAACTCTTGTATTAAGTTCAGTGTTCTAAGATAGTTGGAATCTATTTCACAAGTATAAAAATACGTACAGGGCACGTTTTTGTCTCAGTTTTTAGGGGTCTGTATTTAAAACCAAACCAGCCAACCGAAACAAGCACAAAGACTGCCACCCTCTGTCATTTCTTAAACTACATTAAAAAAAAAGATCATGCCACAAGATCTGCAAAAGAAAGCACCACTTAATGCAAGTGTCAGGAACACAGGGGATTTACTACATTACTGTTGAAGGTACAGTGTATAGTCCTCTGTGTAGCTGCCTAAGTCTACTAGTCTTTGTGTGTGTTTGAGGAGAAAGGGGTGGAACTGTGGAGTGAAATTCTTTTGTAGATACTTATTGCACTGAAAAGCTGAATTTTCTTTTGCAGTCCTTTAAATTGTCATCTACCTGCAAAGTTAGGTGACCTCTTGGGTCTTTCACTCCATTTTCCTATAGAGAGGCTGCTGCAGTCAGGTCCATAGGTTTGAAAACACAATTCACAAAAATAGCAGAAAAATAATTTGTTAATATATTTTCTGGTTCAAATAATAAAATAAAAAAAAAGAACATCTGTGATGAGGAGAAGCAAGACTTAAGTAAAAGATGCTAAGTGAAAAAAATAGTGAAGGAAAAATGCTTCCATAGTTTGTGAGAGGGAGAGCAAATCAGAAAATTCCTGAAGTAAAGCAAAAAATACAGTTAACTTACATACGTAGGACTTGGGTAGGAATACAAATGCTTCTATTTGGGAGGGGAGTTCTTTCACCTGTGAATTCATGCCAACAGTAACATTTCAGAATAAAATTCAAAGCTAACTTCATGTATCTCCTTAATGTCATCATACATCTTCACCCAAGAAACCTTGAACCCAGAATAACCTTAGAATGCAATAAATGAAACTATCTGAATTTAAATACCTCATAAAGTAAGTAAATTTCTGATGAGTTGTACTTGCTTGTAAATATTTGCATTCAATCTTTCAGAACCATCTTCAGGACTCCAATTCTGTACTGTGATTGCTGATATGGCACAGAGGCCTTTCAGTGCTTTTATTAAGGCCCAAAAGGCCTTAATCAGCAGATCCAGGAGGAGGATTGCATGCATATACATCTGTCTAAATATTAGCCTTGTGTAGTCCCTATTCTAGCATAACAGAAACTCTAAGTTATAAATAACGTTATTTCTTCCCAGACTGCATTAGTAGCTTGATGTCATCTTAATCACAGAGTAACCCTTCTTCCAGTTTTGGCTTTGGTCATGTTGCTGCCATAGCCATAGTTTTTGCATGTGGAAAAGAGAATGCCAATACTTAGCAACAAGTATATGCAGGAATTAGTACAAACTTGTAATATTTGCATGTAAACTTTGACAAGCATTCTATGGTTTTTTGGTTCTGTAAAGCATCGGATGCTAACCTGTGTCTTAGTAGGCAGGTTGCATCCTACTTAGTAAGTTTCAGGACAGAGCACTAAAATGTAGGAATAACGGACTTTTTTTGTGCGTTAAACCAGGATTGTTACCTTCTATCAATTGTAGTCTTCTGAATTCAGCTAAATTTGCCTATCTTTGAGGTATTGATGAAAATTGTCATGTGTTCTGTTCTAAAGAATTTTCCTTAATAGGTTTCTTTTAAAAGATAGTAACTGTAATCCTTGGTTTAAATATGAGGTACTCTACAGGAATTGATTTTTATAATTCTTTTATATAAAGCCCTTGAAAGGGAAAAAATGTCTAATTAATCTCTGTGCAAGTTGTTATATTTGGGTTCTGTCCTGTAAACTTAGGTCAATAAGGTTGACTAATCTGGAACTGTTTTTAAGAGATACCTGTACCTTATTCATAGACCATTAAGATTTCTTGTTTATGGCATGTCCTTGTTGGTGTAAATGGTACACAGCCAGCTTTTGCAGGCTGTTTTGTTCCCAGTGAAGTCAGTGGCAAAAATTCTTTGACTCTTGTGGAAGTAGATGGTTCATCATGTAAAAGTTTAAACATGGAGATAAGACCGAAGGGGTGTTAAACTGATGGAGTAGATATCTTTTCATATAAACGTCATATTATGCTAGTTTATCAAATGTGTATTTAGAAGGATGCAAATTTAAAAATGAAATGTAACTATTAGGTAGAACTACCTAGCTTTATCAAGGGAATAGATACCTTGGTTCTTGGAGGTTTTTTAACTATTGTAAACTATTCTGGAAATATGTTAATGAAAATTTACTGAATGCCAGTGCATACATAATATTTCTGGAAGGTAATGATATATTTGCATAGAGTAAACTTTTGTGAAAAATAGTATAAAGTCCGTCTTTTGGAAGCTAATTGACATAATTGTGATATTAATATTCTTTGAATTAGTAGAAAATAATCTCTACTTTAGCACATTTGGTAAGAGTGAAGTTTTACTTCACAGATTCTAAAATAGTCATGTGGTCTTAATAAAAGTATGTGCTTTATTAGCCCTTCTGTAAAGTTGAATACATTTTATTACTTTGTCTATGTTGTAAATATTTTCTGTATAACCATCAAGCTTGGATAGGACAGATGAGTATTTTCCGTCATGGAGATTTTGTTCGTCGTTAGGTCTGCAAGCTAAAACAGTTCTCAGTGTAACTTTGTTCTGTGGGTATCCACAAGCACGCATAATTTTGTTAATTTTAAAATTGTGTTGCTTTAAATCTGCAGCTCTTGTATTTCATCTGTGTAAATAAAGCTCCTCCTGCAAGCCAGCCAGGAAAACATATGATACCATTTGCGATTGCAGAATGCGGCATGCTGTTCTTCTGTAATTATAATGGCCTGAGCAGTGAGGGGTTGGTTAGCCTTCCTTAACAATCATTAATCTATTGAGCCTTAGTTACAGTGGCCCATCTTGGAGAACAGCAGTCCTTGGCGTGAGGCACCTTGGGCTGCGAGTTTGTTTTGAGCAAGGGATAGCCTTGTTTGTTACATGCTGCTGCTCGCTGGTCCCTCAGGAGTCTGGGAAGAGGTTTTCTTCCCTGTCTTGATTGCTGCTTGCCCTCTCCCTCACTCTCTAGCTTGTCCCTTTATTTCTCCTTGTTGTGAAAGTTTCTTTCTGTGTGACTGGGAGTCTGTTTAGCAGACCATATTGCAAGTGAAGGTGCATCGTTTGTTGCCTGATTTTGGCAACGCTGGGCAGTCAGCTGGGATGTAATTAAGACTCTGAGAACAGGCTGTCTTCTCCACAGGAAGGGCATGTTAGATGTTGCTGGGATTTGGGGCTGTCAGTTTGGCCAAGGCTGGAAACTGAGAGCTAGGGACAGTGATCTTTTCTTTCATTTATAATCCCTTTATGTACAGTGTATGCACTTGGCAAAGTTTACATATAACCTAGTGGCTGGAGCTTACAAGCCAGTGCAGCTAAATTAGCATATGTTACATGTATATTTTAGTAATATTTTAAAGCAAGTGCAAATTTCCAAAGTGAATTATGCATGTATGACAGAAATAGGGTTGTGTTGCATTGGGTGTCAAATCCCACAACTTTTTGTCAAGACCGTGGATTTTACATTAAAAAGGCAGAAAGACTAAACGAGGTAAAACAGTTTTAATTTTTAACAGTTTGGTCCAGCCCAAGGAACTGCTCTCTGACAGTTATAACTGACATTTGAATAATTGGATTAATTCAGAGAGGAGTAAATCCTGTATTGATGGCTGTGCTTGTTCTATATATTTTTTTAACTTAGGCATGGAGCTGAATGGTTTAATTATTTAAAGGGCACTTCGTGCAATATAAAATACTGCTGTTTTGAAACTTTGGTCTAAATTGAAGGAGGGAAAATATTTGTGTTATTTCATTCTTCATATTCAAAGGCTTAAGGAAAAAAAATCTGAAACTTATTGTTTTGTGCTTTTTCAGCCAATGTAAAGAAAACTGGGAGAGATGGAAATTATCATTTGTGGCCCAAAGCACCAGAAATGGAGATTAGCATGATTTAGTGAAGTAGATTCCAATCTTTTTTATGGAAGTGTAAACCCTCAGTAATAATTGCATTACTCAGCATTGATTGAATATTCTGCAATTGCAATTGCAAGAAGGATCTCTTCCAGTTTTCTTAAACCAATAGTAAACTCTTCTTTTATTCAGATCCTTTTTTTCCGTAAGAAAATTAGTATTTACAAAAGTAAATGGGTTTACTGTGCTGAAAACCAAAGGTAGGAAGGCTAACTATCGTCAGAGATGGTTTAGAACACCGGTTTGGTTCTGGCTGTTTACCCAGCAGGACATTAATAGTATTAACACTCAAGGAGAAAGCGTTGATTCACAGCTTACGATATTAACACCCTGTAAAGTGAAGTATGAAACATGCATATGAAATGCTACGTGCATTTCATGGATGCATGTATGATTTTAGACAAGTAGAAGTGCTTTTTTAAAGGATTATGAAGTCTGTTTTGGTTTTGATAGTTTATTGGAATGTTTTTATGTTGCAAAACAAGCAAGTATCATCTTTCCTAAGCATTCCTACCTGCCATACTGCGTTTACATATTACATCATCGTTAATTCTGCTAACGTAGTTTTGTTTCCAAAAAGGTTTGTTTCAACAGATTAATATATAAAGAACCAAGTGAAATTTGAAAGCACGTGAATGAATTCTAAATTTGTATGATTAGATGACAAGGAAACATATTCTTTAAGTTAATTTTGTACATTGTCATCCTAAGGAGTTTCTGTACAGTCCCAAAATGTTTTATCATTTGCTTTGCAGACACAGCAGTTCAGCTTTCCTGTAACCAGACTAGCATTCCTTTGGGAATTCTCAAAGCCTTTTAAAATTATGGGGGGTTTGGTGTTGGTTTGTTTTGTTTTGGGTTGTTGGGTTTTTTTTCTGGGGCAGTCTAAGGAAGTCCCAGGAGTGAAGTTGCCATCTGTCCTCTATATTAAAAGAATCTTCTATATTATATACCTGATGTTCTTGTCCCAGAGATAAATGTTGATAATTAAAAGGACAGCATTTGTCCTTTATTCAGAATAAAAATTCTTTCTTTTAAACAGTTACAAAACTTACAAACAATTTTTAGGTTCTTTAAGCTATTTTCTAGTCTGTGTCCTCCCTTTTTTTTTTATTCCAGAGTTTTGATAAGTATTGGCAAGTTGAATAGTTTATTAATCTAACCATGTGCACATATGATTTAAGGAAGGCTTCAGCAAGGCTGAATATGGTAGAGTTGTAGATAAACTATTGTTATAGGTAAGTCTGTCTCGTGGTATAGAGGAGAGAAGGCAATGGGTTGAGAATGAGAGATTTACTTGAGCCAGACACCTATTTTGGGATTGTTTCCTCCATAAAAATTATAAGTTAGAGACTCCACCTTCCCCCTTCAGGAAAGCAACCTACTTCATTGTATGAACCTCCTTCCCCAACACACGTTTGCTCAGGAACAATTCTGCATCTTTACACTTCAGCTGTAGCTCATTAGTTTCTATAGTTGCTCCCAGTGGTCCCTCCGTTCAGTGAGTATCATAGTGCATGCATGGTCTGAATACCAAGTACCTGTATTCTGAATATCATATTTATGCAAGTCAAGATTAATAATTTGAAAGTAGCGTCCTTGTTTGTTGTTTTAATACTATTTCCATTCGTGGTTTTAATACAATAATGTAAAGAAAAATGTGTCTTACCAACAAGAAGAGCAGAAAAAAAGAGTGCTGAAGTGCTGCTATAATCATCTATTGTGCTGCTCTCCTTCGCCCGTGGTAAGCAGCACCATGCCAGGTCAGACCAAAGATCTTTCTAGCTCAGTGTCATACAATGCTGGACAACAGCATATAGCAAAAGAAAAAAAATTAGAATAAGGGAGGTATGTAGAGATTCTCTATCGGGATATTGATCTAGCCTCCGTAGTTTGTGGCTAACAGAATTTCTGATGTAAAAGTGGTATCCTTGCACGTAATGGTCCTGCAGGGATACTTCTTTTCTGTGAATTTATGCGATCATTTTTGACTTACGTAGACTTTTAATAGCCTCAATATTCTGTTCTGAGCAGTTGCACTACATACTAAAATTATGACCACACCCCACCTCGCTCCCCCCAAAAAACCCAAAACAAAACACCCAGACCAAAAATACCACCAAACCAAAAATCTTATCTGCTTTTGCTTCTTTGTTTTTTTTTATTAGCAAATAGTGAAAAGTAATTCCCTAGGTAAGTTGGGGGCAGGGGGGTGTGTTTGTTCCTTCATTATTTTATCGAGTTTCATTTAATCTCCATTTTTTGATCACTTTTCTATGCTGAACAGTCTTTCTCTATTTATTCATTCTTCATACGGAGTCCTTTCCATATTGCTCTTCTTTATATCTTTCTTAATTGTCGTGTATCTGCTTTGAGGAGGGGAAGCAAAACTGTTTAGTTCTTCATGCTTTGGCATCTAATCATATACCAAAATCACCATATTCATATAAATGAGTTCATTTTTCTTCCTATTTTGAATGGGTTTTTTACTTCTAATTTGCTTAAAAGCCTGTGTATTTTTTGTGAAGTGAAATGTAGGAACTGACATACACATGATTAATAAGTATCTTCACAACACAGTAGATGTCTAGCATCTACTATTCAGATATAAAATTGTATCTTCATTTAATTGTGTGTATCATTAAACATACAAGGTGGAACTGAAGTCAGATTAGAGTTTATTTACCTGCCTTGGGCAAAAGAACGAAGATATTTGTGATCTCTTTGCTAGGCAGAATACTGGGGCCGAGATATCAGTGTGCATGTGAAGGAACTTCACAAGTATCTGTTCTAAACTGAGGTTATATTCTGTCTGGAATACCTTGGATATAGAAAACTTATACAGAAGTTAAATTCAGGAGCTGTGCTAGCAAGACTTCTCCTTATAAACAGGCCACTGAAGAGGTATATAGAAGTTTATATTAATATTTAGTTCAGAAGGCTTGTTTGCATACAGTGAAGATAATTTCATTTTAGTGCCAGACTACCAGTAATCAGTAGTTTCATAATGATTCCCAAAAGCTTATTTCCTGTGCAGCAGGTCTATGTATTTCTGTCACAAGCCAGCCTTTTGTTAAGATAGCAACTGTTACTAAATTTTAGCAACTAGAGATTTCCTTTCAGTAAATGTCTGTCTGGGTTTTTTTAATTATACACTAAAAATGTTAGTGATCTGTAAGGCATGAAAATGCATTAGCATTCATTGGTGCTTTCTTATTTGCTCTGATTGCCTTATGTAGTCAGTTACTAAATTTTCAGTTAATCACTTTACGTTTTACATGAAGACCAAAACATTTTGCATAATCTTTAATGGCATAATAATAGTCAAATGTATGCTATATATAGATTCAGCTGTTCAACAGGAAAGTGATTGACAGATAGTATGTTTAAAATCCCATAGCGCTGTGCCACCTGACAAAGACTGCAAAATACTACATGTGCCAGCCTGTGCCTTCTTTATATAGGTAGGGCAAGAAATAAGAAAGCTAACTTACTCAAATTACAGGGGAAGATGCATACACTGTGTAGCATAATTCAAGCTGGATGTTGGACAGGACATGGGGTTTGTAAAAAGTTCCATGGGATTTTTGAAGACCTTGGGTTATGATTTTTTTGTTGGGCCAAATCTTTGGTCATATGGGGAACCATAAGCGAAGGCTAGTCTGATAAGTGCCATTGAATAGAAGTGCCTTAAAATGACTCTGCGTGATTGCTATGACTTTTAAATCTGAATACTCTTCTTGGAAATTCTGAATTTCAAAGTTGAATGTTTGCATTACTCCTTCTCTAGGTTAAGAAGAGACAAAGGACCTAGATACCTAGTTCTAGAATGTGGATACATTTCATTCCGGTTAGGTGTCTTCATTTGGGGTGGGGGGGTGGGGGGGGCTCTTGTGGTACAGCATGGCTAGAAATCCAGGGAGATGGGTGGGAGATTAGTTGCTGGCTGGGGTTAAACCATGGCAGTGGCTCAATGGGAGGTACTCTGTCACCACCCAGGTCATGGTTAAGCCTTCATAAAAACCTTAGTGGAACATTATAGGAGAAAAGGCAAGCATCTGTATGCTGAGTTACTTTAGGTTATTTGTAGATCCATCTCCACCACCTGTCCTTGAAGTCAATAATGTAGAAATTAATCTTAGAAGCTCTTTTAGACGCCCAGGTTTGAGAGAGATTTTGAATATGCTGCAAAAATGGCATCCTGGCTCCCAGGATGCAAAATTTATCATAATGGTCTTCCATTTTTATTTGCCTGAATTTGGTCCCATCTGTACCTACCTTCTCCCCCTCTGCTGCTAGGGAGAGGAGTGAAGTCTTGAAAAAGGAATTAGTAATATGTGAACTGATTCTTAAAAGGTCTCATGTTGAAGAGTGCTTCACAATCAAGTCTTAATATTTGTGTGGATTTACCTGCAACTAAGAATTTTGAGGTTACTTCCCTCCTGAGATATGAAAATTGTAGGAGGGAAATACGACAGTTGTGCACAGAAAGTAGAAAGAGCCTATATGTAAACTTGAAAAGCCACTGCAAAAAACGTGAGTACTTATATGAAAATATATATGTAGCAGCTTGTGGATGAAGACAAATAACAAACAGAAAACCATCACTTAATAGAAAAATGTATCTGACAGGTAGGATGTGTGTTTTAGCAGGTACTGCTAACAATTGTATAAAAACATGATGAATTCAAATACAGGACACAACTACAGGATACAGTATAAGACACCTGATAATTGCTTCATTTCCACAGATGGTTGCTGCCTAGCAATTTTGGGTGCGGCAAGTTTGCGACTGACATTATGCGTACAAGAGGCTTGTATTAGGTAGTGATAAGTGGATTATTTTAAATGTCATTCTTCAGCTTCTTAAGAGTTGCTTGTTGAACTTCCGATATCAAGTTGTTGGTTACTGTATGTAAGGTAACAATCCCTAATAATGAATGACCTTCCAGAGCATATACGGAATTGTTAGTCTCTTTCTTCTTAAAATCATCCTTTGCAGATTTTCTTTTATACAATATGCATCTATCTGATGCTATAGTCTGTCTGATTATATAAAACTTAATTTAAAAAAATCCTGTTCCTCAATAGCTACTAATGCACTAGGTTTTGTTACCTTAACATTTTTCTTTCATTAATATTGATTAAACTGTAGAGGGTTTCATTGCTGTTAATAGGGGGCACATTTTAAATTTTAGATCATTAACATTTAAATATATTTTAATTGTTAACTGTAACAAATTTATGCAGGTAAAGATTCAATTTCTTCAATTAATTTACATTTACATGTTCAGAGATCTTTCACTAAGGCTATTCTCATAAAACTTTAAGGGTCCCAGAAGGATCTCTCTATAGTTTTATTCTTTTCATTTTATCCCTGCTACTCATTCCATATTATGTCTTTGAAATTGCTAGGCTTTTTTCCATGTGCTATTTAATAAAATAACATTTCTTTTAGCCTTTTAGGCAGAGGTTTGTTTCAACAGATTTATATATAAAGAACCAAGTGAAATTTAAGTGTGTGACTGAATTCTAAATTTGTTTTACAAGTTTGAGAATTGATCATCTTCTCGATTATGCACACATGGTAAAAATAAGTATCTGCTTGTTTGATGTAACATGCAAGTCAGTCAAAGAAACAATTCATGGGAGTACTTTTCTATCCCCACAGGTTCCAGAAGCCCAAATGTAAATAGGTAAAGTTAGTTTGGTATTTTATCTCATACTCTAGAGGAAAATTCAGAAAGATTGTATTCTTACATATTGCTTGATCTGGGTCTGGCATTTCTCTGGAAGCCTATTATCTTGGATGTAGCCACTTTATATCTACATAGCATATGAATATATAGGATACGTTTCTAACAGCTCAGTAAGAAGTTACATGTTTTACTTTATCAAACTAGTAAGTTAATATTGACTTACATGATGTCAAGATAAAACACAGTATAGAGCAAGGACAAGAAAGACGGTGGTGAGGAACATCTCTGAATCTTATGAACAAAAGGAGGAATATGTCTTGCAATATTAAATTTCACAAAGAAGGGGGACAAATTTCTTCATTTCCTTTGGAACAGCCTGATCAGCTCGTAATTGCATATGTATGCTCCCGAATAAATTAATAGTGAAGACTAAATGTAACACATTTTATGTTACTATATGTTCATTGTGTGCCGTGAAGTAATTCTCTGAATTCCTTAACCCAACATGCAGAAACAGGGACTCAAGGGATTGTAGAAGATGGATCAGTCATTTAAAGTTTTTAAGTTGATAAGAAATTCACAAAGGGATGTCAGGGACGTGATGCGATTTTGACAGTGGGGTCAAATCAATAGACAGCAAAGGGTTTAATATGTTGGAAAGGAAAAGTTAATAAACTGCCTATGAAGGAACTGGTTATTTGAAGAGATGAGTGGACCAAGAATGGCTCATGGGAGGAGAAGGACCTGCTAGAAGACATGTGGAAGGGAATATCAAATGAATCTTAAATGCTCAGACACAAAGAGATTTCCAGGATTGTGAGGACAGCAAGATTAAGGGCAATAAAGATGTAAAGGAGAATGGAAATGGGAAAGGCTCTAAAAATTTTCAAGGAAAGTATTACAACATTTAGTGGAAGCAATTTCTGTGAACAAAAGGTAGACCAAGCTGAGGTGGTCAGAAAGGAGGTGGAGAGGAACTTGAAACAATGGTAGTAAACTGACATTCAATGCATATAGAAGGAATAAAAATTGAAGTAAAGATTGAAGACGAAGTTGAGATCTAAAATACCAGGGGGGGATTTCTCATGATAATAAACACCAGTGTATTGGGAGGGCTTTGCCAGTAAGGAGTGAAAAGATGAGTGAAAAGAGAAGGAAAGATGGGGGAAAAAAAGGGCATGAACATGAAGGGGGAAGTTAGTAGTTAGTTGACACGAAATACGATCAAAAGGACATGCTACTGGAGTATACTGACCATTAAGGAACATAAGTGTATACATATCTTGAGGGTAACTTGACTTGTTCTTGTGTTATGAAAGGCAGCTTGTGTCAGGAGGTGGAGTGTTTTTCTTGGTAGTGATTTATCCTGTCAGACAGTATTGATTTTCATTGTGTAGAAGGCATTACAGAAAAAAAATGGCAGCTCCACTATGCTGGTGCTTACTGATTCATGGTTAACAGATTTCTATGCAGAACTGTTGGCTTCAGTTCTGGCAGCATTCGGAAGTGTAATTATTGTTTGTGAGGGAGAGAAACTCACTTGAAAGTGTGATGACTTGGTAACTGGGAAAAAAAAAAAAATCTTCACTAGGTCAGTTTTTTGACTTTCTGATAATCAGTATTCTATGTAGTCCCCTCCAAAAAAAACCCCCAAAAAATTTAGAGCTATATATAATAGAGGAAATAGAGCCAAGTTGGAAAGTGATATAAATTACCTCAAAGCATAAAAACAACAATTCAAGACAAAGGATATTTCCCCTACATAGAAGAATATAAAGAAGTTTTTCTTCAGCATTTCAGTGAAGTATTTGCATTTCCATGTTTATGATTCTACATCTGTCCATCATCAAAGGCACACATGATTTTATGCTTTTGATTCTGAGTTTTAAGACAGCAGACAATCTGATTTCCAAGAAGGTAACTCTTTCATATTAGAGCATCATGTTAGTCTTGGGCTTCTGCTAATGTGAAAATAATAATATTTACTGCTGGGGGACTGAGATCTACACATAAAATATCTATGAAGGAAATAAATATTTTAAAACACAAGCACTGAAGTTGTATTGGCACTTCAAAATAGGGTCAGAGGCTGGTTCCTCCTTTAGAAGTGTCAGTGTTCTAATGCATATTACTGAATACACTGAACCTCTCATGATAAAGTAACTACTGTTGCTTTTTTCCAACGGAAAAAACACACAGAATTCTTTCTTATTTCAAAAGGTCACAAGATTTCTATAAATAGTAATATAGGGCTTCAGTATTATGCAAAAATGGAAGTTTTCAAAAAGATGATTTATTCCATCCAGACCGCACAGAAAAGACCACCAGAATAACATCTGCCTGGCAAGTTAATTCATGTTTCTTTTAATGAAGATAATTTCTTTAAAATTAGCAAAAAAACAGCCATGCTTCTGCAACATAAATGTATCTTTCTTCCAGTTGATCCATGTCTAATACCAAAACGTGTAAAAATGTCCTTCAGCCTGTATGTACTTAGCCTTAGTGCACAAAAGGAGAGGTGTGCAACATCATGCATTTGTAAGCCAGGAATTTCTGCAATCTCAGCAGCCTGCTATCATCAGTTAAGACTCCTGGTTGTTCTAGGTAGCATAAAGGGTGCAGAAGGAGACCAAACCTTTGGTTCAAAACCTTCTTGCACCTAATGTTGGTGATGTTATTTGAGCTATCTTTTTAAGACAGGCTACTAATAATGGGGCTTCCCAGCAGTCCTATTTCCTCCCGATGTGCAATGGCAACAGGGAGTACTCAGATCTACTTCCTGACTTTGCATGTTGCCCCAAATTCATTTGTGCCTTAACAGTAGAATGTGTTTTAGTTTCAACTTTTGGTTTCAAGGTCAGATTTTTGTACAGAATCAAAGTGTTTATTATTCATTAAGTACTTGTCTGTAAATATTAAACCTCTGGTAGTGATGTCTGGATGCATAAAAGCAAGAGAAGAGTAGACTATTAATAAAATAGAAATTACGGAATATAGATTTGGGGGACCCTAAATAAGAATTTCACTTGGGTCCTGAGCTCGACACATACTGAGTACCTGTAATTAAATACGGAGCAATCTGAACTTCTGTTGACCTGGCTGGGAACTGAAGTTGTTTCAAATGTATCTCTATCACTTGAACAACCCCCAAGTTTCTGTTGCAAATTACATAGGGTTTTGTGTAAGTGGGAAGGTTAAATAGCTTGTGCTCTTTACTTAACTTGTTCTCCTGCCTTCAAACTGCTGGTAGATGAAACACATGTTCAGTTGTGCTATTCCTTAGATTTTGCTATAATTCAAGATTAAAATTCCAAGACAAGTAATGAGAGGACAAGAGGTGTGGCCACCTCGCGTCAAACTGGAATCTGGTTAGACTGCTGCTGCTCTTCCTAGATGGAATTTGGATGTTTGTAGATATTCTTTTTAAGCAAATAATAACTTGAGACATCATATGTATATTCATATGCAAAACAAACTGTGTGGATTGTGAAAACTGGTGCTTGAATTTCCTACTGAAATATTTTAAGGGGATTTGTTAGGGTCTGCCAGATTAGGGGAAAACAGAATCATAAATTCAGGTGGTTTATAACTAATTATATGAGGCAACTAAATAAAATTAAGAACTCGGGAAAGGGGAAAATAATGTGAATTTTGAATATTTCAGTAAGTTTCTTCATGCTGAAGAGCTGCTACCTCTATCACTTTATTGTGCAGAAGAGTCGTGTGTGAGTGTCATTGTCTTGTCTTTTTTTTAACAAAGAAGCAAGTGCACATCATTCTTGCCCCAATGTGTTTCTAAAGAGGACAAAGTTGAATTCAAGTCAACCAGTAATAAGTGACCTACAGGTACTGAAGGCATCAGTTTAACTTGATTGTTTACATCAGCATTATTCTGAAAAAATATTCAAGAATATCCTTAACTGTTTAATATAAAAATAATTTGTTAGATAAAATTGACATGCTTTTGCATGTTCCTACAAAGCTCTGCTTATCAGATTGTTGAAACTTCATCAGTCATACACAACCTAACAAGCAAACAGAAATGTAATAGGATACAAAGAACAGTCTCTAGCAAAGTGTAGATGTACACACAAAGCCTATATAATAGCTGCTTCATGACAGTAGATAGAAATTTCACTATCTTATGTCCACCTGCAAAAGTCTGTACAATTGGCTTGGAAAGAGAAGCATGCAGAAGGCAAACTCTATAAAATACAAAATGTGAGCAAATAAAGTCATTAAAAGATAGGATTTATTGCAGATAAAAATGTATAATTGCTTTTTCCCTAAAGTGGTACTCTAATAGAAGTCACAGCTATTTGCATGTAATGGAAATATATTAATACAAAATGTTACCGCTATCTTAAGTTCCTGATAGTGACAGTAGGAATACAGAATCCTGCATTTGTACTTCCTTTTCCTTATTATCTCACATACGCTCTAAATGTGCCTTACCAATGCAAGTCATCCTTTTGTATTTGTGCCTAGGCTTTGAAATTTTAGCCCTTTCTGGTAAATATGTTTGAATGAAAATGAGATTCATTTTCTTTTCTTTAAATACCCAGGAAAGTTGACTCTAGTCTTTCCACTGTACTCACTATATTTTGATTAGTCCCCCAAATTTAGCTCTAGTGAACATATGTTTGCATAGAGAGAAGTAGATATAAAACAGTATCTCTTCTGAAGACTGCAGTTCTCTGCTAAAGATAAAAAAAGCACACTCTGATTGCACTGTTAGGACATGATTTCCGAGTCCAGCCAGTTCAGACAAGTCTGCCTAAAACTATAATCAAGTTGATTGTATTGCATTGGTATTCTGATTTCCAATTCGGGATTTTGCTACGTAATCTCTAGTAGAGTATGTCTAATCTTTATGAGACCCAAAGTCTTTGTATAAACTCTCTGAATTTTCCTCCATGTGTCTCTGCTAAACTGAGATGTGTCTTCTGGCTGAGTTCTAGAGACATTAAATTACTGAGTAAATCAATACAGCGCTGTTATGTCACTGTATCCTTTTCAAAGACCAGCTCAAATTTTGTATGCTGTAGCTTTGATCCCTTTCATTTAATTCTAAGTACACTTGTTATTATAGTAACTGTTGTTTGTATGTTATTTTAGCTTTTTACTTTAAGTAGCTATTTAGCAATTTAAATGAAAATGTAATTAGGTTACATCTGTTTTACATGCATGTAATACCACGCAGATGTAAACTTATATTAAAGCCATATTTTCTTTTTGGCAAAAAGACATAAGAATACAACTGTAGCAATCATGCAATGCATCTTTTTTTTTTTTTTTTTTTTTTAAATAGTGTACACAAGATGTATTCCAGTGTTTATGTTGCGATGGTAACAGCCCTTTCTATTTTTATGAGAGACAGCATGGGGAGCTAACTGGTATAGCCTTTTATTTTAGTTGTACAAGGACAAGTACACTGTTATGATGGTGTAAATCCAAAGGAACTTCATTGAAGTTAGTTAAAATTCCTTACCAAACTCACCAGTTTCAATAACTGATTCTTTCCAGAGCCAAATTCCACTCTAAGGTTCTCCACTGAAATAAAGAATCTTTGTGGGTTTACACCATTATGAATGGCAGTGATATTTGGCTTTCAATAGCTTTATTTTAAAGAAAGATGAACTTCTTGCTGGGCTGATCTTACAAAGTGCTCAGTGCCCTCAGCTATTGTTGACTTTGATAGGGGTTTTTTTCTGTGCTCTGGAAAGAGAGATAAGAGGTATGGATTCAATTCCAGCTTTCCGTTAGTCTTTGTATAGGTACTTAGGGAAGGTACTTGATGTCTCTGTACTACTATAATCATAATGCAGAATTCCTCCTGCCTTATTTGTCCTTTTCTTTTTTTGACTGTAGGCTCTTCATGGCTGATTACTGCTCTTTGTTTAAATAGTGTCTAGCACAATATCAGGATTGAGAGTGGTGACCCTTGACACAGGTATAAGTCAAGTCCTAAGTGAAATATATAAATGAATTAGGGCACATGACAGTTCCCTAAAGATGACTAGTATCTTTTAAGACTTTCAAATTTCTTTGGAATAGCCGATTGGTCTTATCAGTAGGCTAAAAATATTAAGCGTGAATACATTTATTCTGTAGTGTAGCGCACAGCTTTTTGATAATGTAATGCCTTGAAACCTGCATCAATTAGGTAAGACTTCTTGCTCGTTTAGTTTTATTTATATAAACAGAAGTCCAGAATAAACTATGTGTATTTTACTTGGAGCAAGGGTGTATTTTAGTAGACTTATATTGTTTCAATATATATTTCTGTTCAATAACTCTGCCTTTTTAGAGAATAATTGTGAAGGACACGTAAGAAAACTGTTGCAAGTTTTTCTTCTTCCTTTGTTCCTATGAACATTTAAGGCCCTGATTCTACAACTGTGAACATAAGCATATGAGACTATGTGGAGACAGAATCAGAATATAAATTTAAATTTATTCAAGTTCCTTGTTATTAAATACCTTAGGCATAATCTTGCTGCTCTTAAGTGTGAATTTAGCCCAAATAAGGACTTCAAGATTGTCTCTGAAGAGTATTTAAATGGGTAATTTACTGCAAAGATTATATGAAGCCACAGAGAGTCAGTAGTATGGTATTGTTTCTCAGTTGTGCCTGATAGCTTTGCTGCAGTTTACATTTGGTACAAGGTTTGTATTTCAGGAGTGTGTAACAAATATTCTGAATGATCTGTGATGACCTACTCAAAACAATTTTCTCCAAATCCATAATTTATTTGTTTTCCCTTATTTGTTTAAATTAACTAAGACTAAGACTTCCCATGAAAAATCCACAATCCAAGTCTTGGTTAAAAATTATTACTAAGTAGTTTTGTAAATATTGACAAATCTTAATATTTTTGTAAGCATATAGAGTATTTTAAACATCTAGTTTTAAAGTACTTTCTGCACATACACTGTGTAACTCCAAGCTTTGTCATTTCATAGAATTTACCTTTTGCTTCTGTGTTAACCAAGCTGGTCCATTTAACTTTGCTGTATAAGATACTCCAAATTTTCTTCATTGCTTTGCCGGAGAAATTGATGGATGCAGAAATCTTTACTTCCCCCACACAGAATTCAATTGATTGGTTGGCTGTTATGCAGGCTTATACATATGATATGTAGGTAGGGTGGTAATATTAACAGCATGGAAAGAAGAAACACAAAGTTTTTTTTCTAAATATTATCAGGCAAAGACTGAAAGCTGGGATGCTGAACATATTTTCCCCTCCTCTTCCCTTCTGCGTGGAAATACTTTTTTTCCCTTTTGGGAAATCAGCGCCATTCTCCTTTCCTGTGGACAGGGCTGTAAAGTACTTACCTTCAAGTTGAGACAATGATTTATAGAGAGAGATCTGTAGATGTATAAATAGAGAGAGATCTATGTATATATACAAATGTATAAATAGAGAGAGAGATGTATATATACATATTTAAAACCTCTTGAGTTTTAAGAATTTTTGCGTGGCCCAAAGCCATGCACTCGGTACTTTAAGAACTGTCTCAGTTTCTAGACTGCTGGTGCCAAGCACACCTCAGCTGCCGCTGCTGAGTATAACTCCGCTTTCTGCACCTCTCTCCATATTCACAGATTGTGTGGGCAAACTTTGCAGAGAATGATTCAGTGTTAACTTACATGGTGACGGGCTGTATGACTTATGGAGACTTTAGGTAGGAACATACTATGTACAGTGGATTCCTTCTATTTGTGTCTCTTTCTGGACAACCGTATCTCCATTTTTATTACATGTAAAATGTAGCTGCCTGCGGTTGGCAAGGAAAGCCATCTCGGAGATGTGGTGGTGAGGTTTATAACTCTTAAGCACTTTGTCCTGAATCCACAGCCGGTCCAGCCTTGCTACTCAAGTGTTCCTTCCGCTCTTGGCAATGCAATGGAACATGCTGTTCATTGTCCCTAACCTGCCCTTTTATGCCAGTATGATGTAATGCTTGAGGTAAATAAAATCATTGTAGTTGAGTTACGATTCAACATTAACTTTGTTTATTGGCACCACTAATTGACTAAGACAGATCTCTGATTATTAGTATTTTAATAGATTAAAAATAGTCTTACAAACTAAAGATAAAGACTATTATTTTAAATTCAAAATACTGTGTGGAGAGGGAGAACATAGCTACATGATTAATAACAATTATTAAAGCACTTGATGTAGCATGGAACATCTTTCCCTTTATGTTATGGCAGCTTTTTTCACTGAAGAGGTAAATGAGTGTCTGTTATGACTGCCAGAGTGAGAAAAGAGCATTGAAACCTGGACTCAGTATCAGATCATGTTTCACTAACAGAACAAGATTGATTTATTGTGTTACATCAGGGTTAGATGGACCTAGTACTGCTTCACCACATGCTATTTCATTCCCTTGTCTACTAAGTATGCAAGTACAAACAGCTTTAACACAATTCTTTACCTAGAAACAAGCCTGGGGCTTCATCCAAATACTTTTAACATATGAAAATTGAGCTGCTTTGAACTTGTATGTTTTTGATAACTGCTTGGTATGCTTCCTGGAGGATCACCTGTAGGCTTTTCTTTCCAAATCCTAATCCCTTTGATTAAGTGCCAGGACAGATAGCTCTCATTGAATAACTCCAGTCTCATAATTCTTCCTTCATTCAGAGTTGAAAGGGAGCTGCTCAAGCTTCAATAGGTAAATCCTCAGATTTAGTTAAAGTAATTCAGACACTTAGAAACTGAAATTGTTTTGTTCTGAAGCAGGGTTCAGATGGGCTACTGAACATTTACATACCACTTGCTGCCAGAAGCTGTAGGATGAAAAAACAAAACAAGTTTTTTAGCAAGAAAGATTAAGAGCAGGAAAACTTTGAGAACCAGACATGAAAAGACAACCTGGCATGGAAATTTAGACCCAGAAATAGGAACATAGTTACTTTTCTTGACTGCTCTTGTTTTCTTTTTCTGCAAGATCAGACTGTGGTGCTGGGCTAAACATTCCATTCCTTCCTTAGCCCTTCTTCTTGTTAATAACTACCAAAATAGGGAGTAAGCGGGGGGGCGGGGGGGAGAATCTTATTCTTTTTATCTTTACAAGTATGCCTGCTGGGAACAAACCTGAGCCAGTTCAAGATTCTTCTATTTAAAAGTGTTTGTAGCAGGAGAGTATGACGGGGAATTAGAAATAAACCTGTTAGCTGCTGATATCTTGGGGTAATAGAGATATCTATTGCACATACATTTTTGCACACGTCATTCTGCGTATGTGCATAATTAAGCAGTTTTCTCCATGGAGGACTTACTGTTCACCTAGGAAATAAGAATATTTCCCCATGAATAATTTGCCTTGGTTAATTCCAGTACAACCAGAAATGGAGCAGAACAGTTCGAAAAACTACACTCAGTTCATGAGATACAGATTTTCATAGCTCCTTCAGCCTGAAAATCTGTTACCTTTAGCAGAATGTGACCTGCCGAAAGAGTACATAAAACTGAGTATTGTAGCACCATACTAAAGAACTAGCCCATTCTGTGAACAAGAGATGGTACTTCCACGGCTATAATCGCAGTTTCTAGTTAGATGAGCAAAAACCATTGGTGACTGTGCACCTTGCCAGCAGTAGACTTTCAGTCAAATCCTTTTGCCTCTTTGCTACCAGATTGTTCCAAAATACTCATGTACACTTAATCTTGTAGAAAACCTTTTTTTTTTTTACCCTCCCTGTCTCACTTATTTGTTGTTGCCATGGTAGCCAATAGTGTTATTTCTGCAGCTCTTTGGCAGGTAACCATGCTAGCCATTTGAAGACATGGTTTTACCATTAAAATAAACTACCTTTGGAATTAATTATAGACCTCAAAACCTACAAGAGTAGGTTAGGAAATATATAAAGAAAGCCAGCCCCCACAAGTCTGGGGTAGTTCCGACTGTTCAGATCACTTTCCACTGTGACAATGAAGTTTAACTTGACTTTTTTCTTTTAAGACAACTGTTTTTTCAAATCCTATCCTCAGTATCAAGAAACTTGTAATTGAGTTGCAGGTCAGCTACATCAATACAATTAATTTTGGAAATAAAATGGAATGGTATCCAGCTGCAACTAATAAGCAAAAGCAAAAAGGCAAGATGGCATAAATGAGGTAGAATTTTTAAGGGTACAAGTGCTAATTTCTTTGATTATCTAGAAAATATTTACCTATGTTAAATGATTAGGATTTCAGTCTTTTCTGAGAGATCTTGCTGCAAACAACACAGCAACACCTATTGTCTCAAATCAGCACTAACTCAGTATTACAGATGAGGTCATCTCTGTCTAATATTGTGAGGTTTTATAAGTTCTTAGCTCTAACTTATTATTTGATTCCTTAACTAATTTGATAAATGAATCCAGTAGGTCTTTGAATTATTATTAGGGCAGTGACAACTTGAGGGTTCTAGTTAATAAGATAATAACAAAAGTAGTTTGGTTAAATAAACTTTGAAGCAGAAAGCCTGAAGGCCTGTTGTTATTACCTCATTAACAAGAAATGCCGTTAAGTTATTATTATTATCCTGTAATGGTTCTTCTTCTTATCACTCTTGCTTTCTGATCAGCAAGGATATTTAATGAAATAGCAATAAATTTAAGAAATTACATGTACCCAAGCAAGACTATAAACTAAAAATGAAACCAGAAAGATTTAACATTTGAACATACACTTCTGAAATGGAGAAAGACTTTGCATGTTCTTACGACAAAGCTTTGGAATGAAAGCAAAAGTTTATGACACATTTTATTACACCTGTAAATCTGAAAGCTTAGCTATAGTTTTTAATTTTTATTTTGCCTCTATAACTATTTTTATACCCTTTTTATAGTTGACTGGTCCAAGGTTTAAAATAAGTTCTGCTGGGAGTCTATGCCCCATTAGTCGTCTATAATAAAATGTGAACCTGGCTAAAATAAAACATGATGCCTTAAGAGCAATTAAGAATGGTCTTTTGTAGATAACTGTAACATGAAATACAATCACTATTTTTATTAATGGATTTGGGAAAAGCAGCTCAATGATTTATAGCAAAAGAGTGGGTTATTTTACATTTTTATTTCTTTTATTTTATGTCTCGCTTTTCAAAAAACCTTTTAAGACCCCTGAAATAATCAAATTCTGTGTTTCAAATGTTTATCATGTTAACGTGAACCTCAGTATCCGTTTTATTTAGGTAGTGCTATAATGTCAGCTAAGAAGGTGTCCTTTTTTTGCTGTTACTCCAATCCAAAAAAAGTGTTATTTTTGAAAGAAAATCTTGTTGAATGTTTTATAAGAGTGATAAAATGTGTATGCTTTGTACTTTATAGTGGCAGGATTTGTAGGACACAGACATAATCTACTGGGCATTGTCTGAACACAAAGCATAGCATCTCATTAACGCATAGTTTCTAAAAAAGTATAAACACAGTTGACATGTTTCTCTGATAGTGTAATAATAGCTTCTTTGTGATTATTAGATTAAGCTTCTAATAACTTGAAGTCTTGAAGACCAGTGTTTAATACAGCTGGAAATGGAATCTGCGCTGTTAAACTCGGAGAGCTTCTAGTTCTTCCATTTGAAACATTTAGAAAGACTTCAAGGACAACTCTCTCCTATTTGGATTTTAATTGTACTTAATATGCTGCTTGTAAGCAAAAAGTGTAAATCTGGTGTCATTATGAATGAGGGGAGAAGGACAGAGAAGTTAAAAGAAAGGCTAAAATGACCGATATCTTTTCTCATCTCCTTGAGACCATACAGGCTGTCTGTACTCTGTGGGGTATGTACCCCTGTGGAGGCCCTGTTTTCCAAAAGGCCTGAAACCACCTTCAGGGTTTCTGCTGACAAATCAGTTAGCTAGAGGGGTATTATACACATGCCGTTTACATCTCAGTATCTGTCTGTGGGGACTCGCAAAATCTTGAGGCAGCACAATCTTGGTTACACAAATTTAGAAGCACGTTTTCTAGACTTTGTACTAGTATATTTATATCTCAAATAAGAAATTGATTAGTATGTGCTAGTAAGTGTGAGAAAATGTTTGAATAAAGGTAGCTGGTTGTGCCTTTCAAACCTGTTTTTCCACAGCAGAGCTATGTGTAGTTTGAAAAGCCATTAGCATATAAAGAGAAGGGCCACAGCAATATTCCACGCTAGGCGACTGCTGGCATTTAGCGTGTGCAGGATCAAGGTAGACAGAACGCGTGTCTTGCAAATGGCAGCGGTTACACTCCTCTAGGCTAGGTAAGTTGGCTAAGCCTAAATTCTAACTGATAAAATGGAACTAAAATTCGTGTCCTATATCAACATTTGGAAAAGCAATCAAAATCACATTAGCTAAGCTTGTCTTAAACTATATGTAGATATAGTGTTTATGTACATGTATGTGTGTGTGTATGTATGTATTTTATATATGTATATATGTGGGGAGGGGTATTTTAGCGCAGAAGAGGCTCTTTGTGCCTCTGAAGGGTAGTATGAGTATTGTTACTGGCCTCGTTTTGCTTTTTGTTTCACCTGCCACGAGAAAGAGCAAGTTTTAAATGAAGTTTCTTCTACAGGAAGTACTGCTTCCACAACTGTGTGGAAATATACAATAAAAATAGTAGCCTAACGATTCTGCACTTACAGTAAAGTGTAGTTGCAAATGAAACATTTTATTTGATTTGTAAGCACATGTGCAAATGTTGTTTTCACAGCTTTCTAGTTTACACCAAAATTTTTTGGTAGCAGCAAGTTCTGGGGTTAAACCTTCTGGCCCAAAACCAAGGGGTGGTCTTAACTGTCTTTGAATGCTTGGTCCTAAGTATTATTTGGTAGAGACAAATAGTAGCTGGCATACACTGTGCTAGTAATAGCCTCTGTCTGCTGTAACCAAATCCTTCCGTAGCCAGTGCAGTGCCCTATTTTTGGAACGTGCAGGCTGGCAGTACAAAGTGGGCAGTTAGTCACCTGGAATTCCACCCGCCCGACTTGCAGTCCTCAGGGACTCAGCTCCATGCTCAGTGCTAGCTGCTCTTGGCATAGGCCCTTGAGTCAGTCAAAATTCTGGTCATTCTTCAAGATAAGATCTGACATAAATCTTCCTTTTGAAAACTTGTATGGTTGCCATAGGCATAAGAATTCAGCCTTCATCTAAAATCAGCAGCATATCAAGACTCACTACCTCTGTCTTTCAGAAAACGTTATGTGGATTTATCTGGAAATTCATAGTCTAGCGAATGAGCTAGGACATGGATTTCCTTAGCTTAGCCTACTTCAGAAAGGTAGGAAAGAAATGTTAAAGACTAAGTCAAGAAGTTTCAAAGGTGTGGGGGGAAATCTAGTGTGTAGATGCTCTTTATAAATGATAGGATTTGTGTTCTGAACTCATCTAGTACGCCTCTGAAATGTACCCCAGAAAGTCTAATAGGGCTGAAGGGTAAAGTAGCCTGAGGAAAAAAGACTGTTTTGAGAGACTCAGCAATCCACCTGTGCAAATCCATATACCCCAAATCCACCTCCAGAAGAGACAGATGACAATCAGAATGACTAAATGTTCTGTTGGAACAAAGGGGTTGTCATATTGTGCTGCGTGATCTGAGGTATTTGACAATGAAGATCTCGGTTCTGTCTCCAGAAAAATCTAAATATAATGGCATTAGTCTAGATGATATAGACAGAGTGATCCCCAGCAAATTCACACAGTGATATAAAATTTAAAGGAATATATTTATTTTGGCATCCTACTACAGGAGAATGAATTTACTATGTTACTGGTTTACAAAAGTTGTATGTTAGATGTTTTTTCTTCTCTCTGTATGGCTCTGAAAGTAATCATTGAAATGAATGATAATTGTCATTTTGCTATAGCACTTTATCTTGCATTAACTTCATATTTTTAGTCAGCTCTCACTGCTAGTATCAACATGGCCCATTTCCAAGGGTTTGTTCGTGGTTTACTCTATGCTGTGAAAGTGTACTTTCATGTGATGTTTCTTTTACTGAAGCTGTCAACGCGGTTGGGAGATCTGCATGATAATTTAATTATCATTGTTTTTTTTTACATTAAAGCAATTAAAAACAACTTGCAGAACAAGTCAAACAGTTAACTATGCTCATACAGGCTAAAAAGATTTCTCAAAGACATAGTTCATATTTTGGAAATGGGAGTGGCTGTGATTGAAGGGAGTGTATGATTACTGTATGATTAGTGGTCATCACAGGTGGCCACTGGTTTTTTGTTCTTTCCTCTTTGCTAATATAGTTATTAAATAGTTTTTATAAATGCAATAGTTAGCCTTTTTTTAGCTTTTAGAATTTTAAAATGCTTCAGACATTCTTGAATGACAGTACGCAGTGGAAATATGGTGGATTGTATCAAACAAGATACTTTGGTGTCTTATTATTAGTATTGACTTGAAAGTGAATAATAATGAGATTTAAGATGTACAAATCCATTCAGGGCCTTTACTTGAGAATCTGTGTTGCCGAGCTTCCCCATGTAGTTTCTTCACTCTCCTTAGCTGCTATTCAGCCTTTTATCTTCAAAACACGCAGTATGATTCAGACAGTATTTTAGTCTTCACTCAAACTTGCCATTTTTATTCATATTTTGCATCATTTAAGCTTCCTAATATGAAGAAATTCAGGGACACATTGATGTCTATGAGAACGTTGCTATTAACTGCAGCAAACCCAGGATTTCATCCAGGAATTTCATAGACATTTTGCTTGTTTCAGGTGCAGAGCTACAGTTATGTCTAGGATCGTAGAGAGCATATGTATCACATTTCAGTGGAAGTGACCTAATAATCTTATGGAAAATTAGATGCATCCCAGGGATTAATTATGTAGAAATGGATGTTGGTACTGTTCAGGTTTAGAATAAGAATTCTAGATACTTGGTTTCATTGTTTTCTCTTAATGTATATGGCTAGCCAACACCAGCTAATAACGATTTATGGCTATTCACAAACTTGTCAACAAAAACTGTTATCAGTACCATGAATTCTTAGCATTTCTGTTGGCGTTTATATTCTTTCTATATATTCTCTTCATGATGTGTAATTATTGATTATGGTATCCCAGAATTATTTTTTTAAGGTAACAAAACAAAATAGAGGAGCATAGGAAGAAATAATGTTGCTATTTGGAATCAGTAAATATATTTGTATATTCATTGAGTTTAGTTATATTTTTAATTCTGTTGCTATGAGGTATTCTGTACTGAAAAAATAATTTTTTTTTATACTCCTTATAAACAGACAATAGGTAAGCAAAGCTTAGTTTGACTTTGATTTATAGGGCTCATCATTGACACTCATCACTCATGCACAGTAACACATGCCTTCAGCTCCCTCTTTATGTACAATAGATCTCCAATTAACACTGTGCTAATTTGCACATCTGCAGCAGCTTTATCTTCAGCTTGCTGTATTACCGCTCTTAACTATATATGACTGTGGCATGTGGTGGGATGCATACTGTTTTAAGTATTTGCAAGTCTAGAGTATTTGGGGTAAAGCTGAATTATTAAAATTCTTCTGTTAAAATGGTTCATAAAGGACCTACATATACATACACCTTTTATATACAAAACTGAAAATATACATTTTCCTATCCACTTAGTTGTTGAGTATAAGTAGCACAAAAATAATTTTTAATTGACTTCTTTCAAGTGTCTGTATTCTCTGCTAGGAAATCCTTTTGCTTCTTTATAGTTCATAGAAGTTACCTTGTGCTTGTATGTGCCAATGTATGTGACATTCAGTTCTGTGCTGATTGTACTGAGACACCTAATGTAGTTGATGCTTTCCTCTTAAATACCATAAGTGATGTGAAATAGGCACAAAGGACTTCCACAGAGAGAGAAATACTTCTTTAAAATCTAGTATACACAGTTTTGGGATGAAGCAACCCACAGAGTAGTTGCTGAGAACGCTTAGACAGACAGTTGTGCTTTCCGTAATTTTTAAATGCTTTTTAAATTATGGACTAGAAGCTATTTGATGTATTGAAGAAGGCTGAGTCTTTCTGTGGTTCGTGCTCTGGTTTGGGGGCTCTGACTGAAATTTCGTAGTCTTTCAGGAATTCCCTCAGTGAGTTTGGATGAGTCTCTTTGTGAAATGTGAGAAAGCATTAGTTAGCTAACTGCAAAGAGCAGCCTGTACAGACAGGACAATAGATGTCTCCAGCCTCCATGCATAAGGTATATTTAAAATCGCATTTACTCACAAGCTAAATGATATGTTTGCACTATACTAGCATATTAGATTTAAAGGATGCTGGGAGCAACACCAATAATCAAAAGATTTTTAGTGAAATGTGTTAGTGCATTGAGGCTGGGTTAAGATACTCTGTTATGAATGTCCTTTCAGCAGGAGATATTAAACTTTCTTGTGTTCCTTCGTTTAAGGACAAATGTCAGACCATCTTTCAGTAATGCTAGATTTTGGTTGGGTCTTTTTTGCTAGAGCAGATAATGTTGTGACAGTGTTTCAATGCTGTTGATTTTTCCCATAAATTACATAACAAATGAAAACATTTCAAAGGCATAAGTTGTTTACAATAGAGGTGTATTTACTCTGCTTACCTAAATCCTCATAGCTCTCTTGCAAAATTTGTTTTAAAGTCTGTAAGATCATTTTGTGTATCATCGGTAGACTATGTAGAAAAAAGGTACATGTTTGCACAGAAGAGGGGAAAAAAAAGCATTTTAATTACGTAATAAATAGAAACGCATATGTCCTTTTTGTCAGAAAAAAAAATCGGCTCTGTATATTTTAGAGCATATTAATAGTGTGGCACACTGAGAGGTTTGCTGCACAAGGATTAATTTAATCTTTGTGTTTTGTTGGACACTGCCTGCACTGGTTTTGAAAACTGTTCTTTGAGAATAGAGTTGCTTCAGGTCAGATGAAAAGGGTACTGAGAATGCAATAATGTTGATAAAATGGAGTTCTTGAGAACACTGCATTATCCCTGCTTGTGAACTTTTAGTATTTTGATTTTTCTATCAGAATAAACAAGGGCTGAAAGATGACTAGTTCCTACTGATTGTGTGCAAACTTTCACTCAGCTATTACCATCTGAAGTCTTCTGTAAACAATTGTACTGCAGGGGACGTTCTCTAAATTGCGAGGTCCTCCTGGTTTGCTACCACAGAAGACTGACTGCAAGTCAATCTTTGTCAGCTTGGGTTAAAATAGACCCAGTCCCTATATTAGGTCATGTAGTAGAGACACATCTCTCTTCCAAATCAAATTAAGATTTTTCTGGGCATCTGCTTTTCATACCAAGATTTCTAAACTGCTAACGCTCGTTTACCACGAACAGAGAAAGTCATCTTACTGGAGCTCTGAGCAACTCATGTGGGTTTTATAGGTTTATGGACATGTTACTTCCATGCTGCATCTCTGCGGCTTTGAGGAAGGAGGCACTTTGTTGATCTGCTTAGCCTCATGTTTGTATCATTACTGCAGATGCTTTTAAGAAGTAAAATTTGCTTCTGATCATCCCTTAAATTTTAAAGTTACGGAGGCTTTTTTTGCCCCAGTTGTAAAATTTACTGCGAGATCTACTTGCTAAAAGTGCTGAGCAGGACTGGTAGAGAAAGCTACAAGAAAGCATGGTTTTGTCTGTTCTCCTCAGACGCTGTGGAGAAGCTATTGGAAAATAATTTATATAGTGAAGTAAAGGTCCATGTTGTTCTTAAGAAATATAAAGGCAAGTTTAAATTTGTTATATAGAAGTCAGAGTAGGGTAAAAAAAAAAAAATCAGTGTAAGGAAAGGAATAAAAACTGGGGTTTATATGTGAATCATTCTGGTTTAAAATAAACATGACAGTCAGTGTTAACATACAGACTTCTTAAGATCGATGAAACCCATTTGTATTACAACAATAATCAAGCAGCACACTTGTTTACAGCTGAAGTTTTAAAGTCAAATGACTGAAAGAGTTAAACACCTGAAGCAAGTCTGCTAAACTGCTAAGCTAGCTTTTGGCAGGAGTAGCAGCATGCAGAGGGAGTTTTTCCTTCATTATGGTTGAGTTCAGTGACTAATTCATTCAAAGCTGAGAAACCAAATGAGAGTTAAAAACGCAGGAAAGCTTATTTTCCTATTCTAACCTTCAAATAAATGGATACGTAAGAGGACTTGAGCTACAAGTTTTAAATGCTTGCTGGACATGAAAAACAAAAATAAAAGAATTATTTTTTTGGTAATATATCCAATGCACTAACTTTTGTTTTTATTTTAATTAAAAAAAACAACTATTCCAAAAACTGTCATCTTGTACATTTTCAATTCTTTTCCAAATGTAGACCTAAATCACACTTGTTGTCATTTTTACTAAATATTTAAATAATTAGTAATTACTTCCAAAGTACTAAAATGTATAGAATTGGCTAAATAGGTAACTATAATACAGAATTGGCAAAAATATATGCCTATCAAGTGTTGTAGTTATTGTACTGAGTTGTAAAACAACTTTTTTAATAGTTACTAGTCAATTAACAATATTTTTGTAAGAAAACAACTGAAAGTTTTAATTAGTACTTCTCAGCTTCTTACAAAGAATCCCTTCCTTTGGTGGTTCCACTTCAGTTTACTTAGCTGATATTGTTCTTCTGAGCTAAAACTCTTCTTCCATGACAAAATATAAGGTTCACGTGTCAGATCTTGGGCATTTACAGATAGCAATAACTGATCTATAAAAGTATCTCAGGTTTGCTTATATGCAAATAAATACTTCTTTAAAAAAGCTAGAGGTCATATATGTTTTGATAAATGATATTCTTTGACCAGATCTTTTGTGTTTTCCTTGCTTGTAAAGGCAAGTTTAGAAAAGGAAGAAGTCCCGTGTATATTCTCAAAATAAACATAATATAAGCCGACTTCCTAATTTGTTGAATATGTTTGGGAAGTTTGGAATAGAGGTTTAGATAAACAGATGGACTTAGGGAGAATTGAATTACAGGAAATACTTGGTTTGAAGTTTTAATTTTAGGTTTTCCTCACCTTTTGATTCTGGGAGTCAGACATAAATTAGAATATTTTTAATGTTTTATCTATTGTTGGCCATGATCTTACAGTTACCTAAACAAAGTCTTAAAGCAGTGTTCACAAGAACATATCAAGTACTTGTTGAATAAGATTTCAAAATAATTTTTTTTTTTTAGAGAATTGCAATTATAGATAAATAATTTTTTTCTAGTTTGTTAAACTCTATTTCATCCTGCTATAATTTCAAGTTTCATAACCCTTTCCCTCTTATTTCAAGAGATATTTTGAATATGAAAATATCATGTCAAAACTTAGATCAACCCTTCATCAGGCTTTTTAAAACCTAAGTTAGAATTCTGTTTCTAAGATAAACAGATTTGGATCAGAAAGATTTTCAACTATCTAGTATTCATCTTGGCTGTGAGTTCAAGCAATGTCTTTAATCATATTTTTGTTGATTATTTATTAGTTTCTGTGGGAAATCAAAGGACAGACAGCCTAAAATATGTCTTCCATAAAATACATCATGAATCAGAAGCTGTAGCAAAGATTTTCTAGAAAATGTCTTTCATGTACCAATATGAACTGATTGAGAGATAAAATATACATCTTTAGTGTGTGTGTGTGTAACATGCAAATGAAGGCTGACCCAAAAATGGAAGAGTCCACTATCTGGCTGGAGTAACATTTGTATTGCAATACTAGAGTAAGAAAATCTGTCTTGAGAGAAAAGAGTATTTCTGTTCTGTTCCATGTCATCTGAAGGATGACGGTGAAAACTAGTTCAAAACATAAAAGAAAATTGGCATAAAGTGCAGGTTAAGAATACTCTGGCTACCTTTGGAAACTTTGCAAAATATGTGTTTCCATAACTGGCATGTATTTGTATGGGGTAGTAATAGAATTTGCTGTAATCTAAATATAGCTATGAAACCCCAATGGACTTTTAGCAATCACAGTATATACTTTCAAATGGTGATAGCCAAAGACTAGTTTTAGTACTGACACTAACTGGGAATAAATAGTATCTTATTGTAGGAAGGTAAAATCTGCTGTGCATTTTATTGCGGAAATCAGCAGTAGAAAAAAAAAATTAGTTATTTGAAAATGTGATTAGGTAAAACTAATTACGGATTTTCAATCTACTGCTGGAGAAATACCATTCTAAGACTTTTAACAACTTCAGTAACCCACATTTCATTCGGGAAGCTCTGTAGCCAATGAGAAGCACCATTATCTGACATTAGGAATAAGAAGCATTTAGCTGGTTTCTAGCAGACAATTCATGTCTCTGAGCTTTTCTAGCTTCTTCAGCTTGCAGGGGATTTCCGTCTCCTCCCCTCTTTCCCTTCCCCAGTCCTTCTGCATGCATATTATTTAAGTTTCCTACTTCTCTAGGAACAGGGTACCTGTCATCAGCAATGTAAATTTTTACTGCAATAATTTGTTCATATGAACTGAGCAGACAGAATGTCCATCATCAAATGCTGTGGCAGGATGCTGCTGGCTGCCTACAAAAGGATGAAAATACCAAAAAGTGACACACAACTAGAGAAAAAATAAACTGGCAAGCAGATTCATGCCAAATTTTGTAGTGGAATTTGAATTTTCTTCTAAAATGTACTGACAGTTTAATAAAAGCAATTTAAGTATTTAATTTAATCATTAAAAACAATTATTTCTATCAGCTTTGTTTTCAGTTTGAGCGGCAAGTACTTTTTTCTTTATGTATATCCATGTGGGAGTAGAAATAGGTTGTTTTCTTTTTTTTTCCCCCCCAGAGAAAACCAAAAGACAAATATAACATTTTTATAAATAAAATAACATTTTCTTTATTTTGGCTTGCAAAGCAATCAAATATCTTGTAAGCAGAATATCTTTCTTCTGAAAAATATATTGAGTTTTTTTTTTCAAAAAGCTATTGTATATAGGAGGAAAAGCAATGATTTCATTTAATTCTTTAGCATTTCCTTTTGGAGATTTCTGAAGGGCAGAGTCTGCTGGAGTATTGAAACAGAAGTTTAGCCCTGTGTTTGGAACTGGGTGGTATTTGGCAGTCTAAATATCAATGCTGCCAAATATAATATGATTCACACACCACTAATAGTTTCTACTTAGCCATATGTGAGATTTTGTAAATGTCTATGGAAATTGTGCAATATTCATTTTGGGGGGATGATCTAAATGTGCAAACACAAGCTGTGTCCTCATTCTGTATCCTAAGGCAAGATCTCCGAATAAGAGCAAGTACAAGCCGCTAGCCAAAATACAGCATAGTTTTTTATTTTTAAGAACCAGTATCGTCTTCATTGTCGAAGTTCTATCTGTCCAAACAGTGAACTCCATTACCTTGTGCTCTGTTTTCATCCAATGAGCCAAATGCTTGAGGAAAGCATCAACTATTTATTATTGTCTTTACCAGAAATAAATTAGATGCAGATTTTCAAATTAGTTTGTCCACGCAGCCGTAGGTTTGCATGCCTTTGTGAAGAAGGCCAGAGATGTTACTGCAGTTTATTTCACTTGTATCTCAAAGTTAGAGCAAAGCCTGTTGTTGTGTTTTCCCCCAGCCTTTTCATAAATACTTCTTTTTTTCTTTATTGAAGTTAACTGATTTAAGGACACTCAGGAGCAAGGATTTTTTTTTTTTTTTTAATAGTCATTATTTAGTTTCTAGATGTATCGGTGAGGAAACAAAGATTACCTTGTTCATAAGGGAATTGGTGCCCCAGGTTAATGTCCAGGTGTTCTTTCAAGTCTGAGACTAATTTCTTCCTGGCCCTCTGGTAACCAGCTGAAGCAGGAGACCAGCTGGTATATCTTCACTCTTGCATACCAACATCTTTCACTGATTCACAGATTTCCTTATATCCTCAGTGCTTCCTCTACTGCTTAACAATCTTTGAACAGTGGTTTGAAGATAACTGCTGTTGTGCTTTGCAATGGCTGCATCTGAATGAAGGAATGAATTATTAAAAAAAATAATAATCTCATAATGATCCTTGTAAGCTCCATTTGTCAAAAGGTCATAAATTTGAGAACCCATCAAAGGTTTGCTGAAGAAGTGCTTAACACTGAATATTATGTGGTTTGAATCTTATGAGTTTGGATGGCATTTCAGCAGGTAATGCTACAAAGAAGAGCTCCTAATATGTTTAATTCAAAGGTTCAGTTTCTTGTATTCTCACACACACACACTCACATGCACTCTTACCTGCTGCCACCTGTCGAAGTTTACAATTCCAGTTACTTTTTGCCTGCTACACGTAGACATCAACTATGTCAATCTAAAAATACACTGAGCAATAGAGGCATCTGCTGTTTCTTTACTGCATTCTGAACTCTATGATGCCTATATTATGTATTTATTTTTTAAGCTTCCATGCAAGGTTTACAGACCTTTTGAATTCACCATTTGGTGTATGACCCATTTAAATAAGGGAGGTAGTAAACATAAGATGGAAGCAGGCAAGGGGACAACAAAAGGGTAGCCATCAATTTCAGCTGTGTCTTAGTAAAGAATTTACTTAACCTGAGCATACATGGAAGGTGGAAGCTTGCGAGTTGGAGTTTCTTGTGGGAAAAGATGGCAGAGTGATCTTTGCAGGTGCTGTTGACCTGTGAAGTAGGAAGAAAGCAGGTTCACTATATATGTGGTGGAAAATGTTAGGTGGGAGTACACAGCATGGAGAAAAAGAAATTTAACCTCATACAGTAAACACCAGTTTGAGGAAATAGACCCTGAAGACCATTGTCAGGGAGAAACAGTGGAATTGTGAGGGATTCAGGCTTAAGTCCGAAGTAAAATAGCTTCAGACTTTTCATATAAGCCAGGGTAAAACTTCACAGTTCAAAGTGCTTCTCTGTATAACTGAATCATACTGTGAGAAAACAACTTATGGACATTTGGAAGTTTAGACTAAATAATTGAATTCAGAGTAAATAACACATAACTGCATCAGTTATGAAGGACTGGTAATTACAGTATGGAAAGAGAAGGAAGTCCTTACTCACCAGAATGTCCATATAACGCCATCTCTGCTTTCACTGTAGTCATTCAGACTTTTCTGTCCCTGTCAGCACTACAAACATTTAAATTACTATTAGCAACTATGGAATGGGGAAGGTGGAAGTTACTTATAATCGTTTGCATAAAGGATTGTCATTTGAACAGCTCTTTCAAGAAAACCTCTGATTCCTTTGGTATAGTCTCTAAAAACTAAAGTGGAGGTTGCTGAGTTACGTTAATTATCTCATGTATGTGTTCAGTATCTTCCGGGGTTTCTTCAGTTCCACATGTTCTGCATGTTCTGGTTATATAATCACACATTTACACCACTTATGTCATTAAGTATAATTGCACTTGCTATGTGAATGTACCATGATAGAGCAAAAATTGCTTTGAGAAAAATGATACAACAGAATCTTAATTAAAAGACGAGGGAATATGTAAGGCATGCTTACCAAAATATAGTATATGCTGAAGGCTAAAAACTCCCCTGATGCACAAGTGTTTGCAAAGTCTCAGTGTTTTCTTATGCATACACTTGTGAGACCTTTGCCTTAATTTCCATTCTGGTGCAACTTTTGTTGTGTATATTAAACTCATCTAATGTCTGTGCTACATAGAAATAATACGAGTAGTTGAGAACTGTAGTTCTGGATGTAGTCAGATAAGCCTTTGTGTATGAATTCCACCATGTTTAGCTGAGGAAATATGAACAAAATGACTCGATAGTTTTATAAGAATGCATTACAGGAGAACTCGGTGCTGAGTTAGTGTGTGGCATAAGTCTGCAGGTGGCACTCTTCTTTGTTCCTGATGCGGTATTATCAGTGGAGAGGTATTTGTATGAATCCTAGGACATTGGTGGAACAACAATATTTTGGATGAGACAAAGTTCTGTCTTTGAGGGATTGTGAAAATGCATAGCATGTATTCCACAAGCACTCTAGCGAAGAGCAGGGTCTTTGTTAAAACAGCCATGCAGATAGCCATATTCTGACTCAGTTCCCTGGACTATTTCATTTGGACTCTGATTTATCTTTCCTAAACTGTTGATCTGTGTTAAACAGCTGCTGCCTTTTATTCAGACTTGGCTGGAGTTCAGTGATTTATCGTAAGTTGTGAAGCTAGTCTAAGACAACTCACCAAAGGCTCAACAAAAACAGTTTCTTAATGGGAAGTAATTTTCCAGTCAACATATAACAGAACTCTAGTAATACATTGGAGTATCCTTTGAAGTACCTTAAGACATACGGTTGCCTAATAAGAATGCCTAATTGTCTAGATTTCATTGTATGTAGCTGAGGAACAATTTTGACTAGCTTCTAAGGTGTTATGAGATACTTTTGACTGAAATTTAAATTCAAGATGATATGATATAATGAAAATGGAGATGTGCTGCATTAGCATAATTATATCTCTCTAGCTGTAAATGTTTATATAACAATACTCCAAAGACCAGTAGAGTTTTGTGCTTTTATTCCAGTTGGTTCAAACATTCAAGAAAACCTAGTTCTTCAGCAGTTCTAGGAATAGTTTATTTGTCAAATTATAAATAAAGTTTTTGAGGATTTAAGCTCACCTTCCTAACATATTTATTTTTTCTTATTTATTCTCTTCAAATATTCACTCTTGGTTTCTTTATGGTATCCCATGAAATTTCTTGTACTCCTGAGAAGAAAGGAAAAAAGGTCACTCTTATGTGAAAGTTTCTGTTGGAAAAAACCATGTTTTTAAAACTCACCTGTACCTCGCTTTTAAATTAAAGGCCTGGGGAAGGGGCATTGTCTGCTAGGTATCTCTCTTAACATATGGGCCGAATTACTCAGCAAAGAATTGAACCACACTGTTTCAGATTGGTTACGGTGGTAAAAACTGCCTTGCACTGCTCTGCAGAAGAGGGATGGATAAAATGCTCTTTGAACAGTCAAAATTTTTTAAAAATGTCAGTGCAGAGGGCTTGCATTTGTATTTGGCTTTCTAGACCTGCCTCTTGACCTTCTAATTACTTGATTTGAAACAGCACTGAGGGTATAATAAAACTGGAGGTTGTCTCTCGTTTGCTTTATCATAAATTAAAGCTGTTAGTCTGGTGAGGTGAAAGTAGAGGCAGAGTGTTCATTACTGCTCAAGTGACGGCTTGTCAATAGCACTGCCTTTTAGTTTGTTCTAGTCAGCACTTGCTGTGCATTTTGTTGGACCACTGGGAAATAAATACAACAAGATTATACATTTGGAATACCACAAGAGTTCATGAAGGGGAAAAAAAAAAAAACCCAAATGATAAATTATACACTTGGTAGAAAGTGACATGCTATCTTGTGCTATTAACAACCAGAGATAATTGCAGCGAATTGTAATTGCAGTTTGCAACTTACAGTACGGTGTGTCCAACATCAATCTTAATAGTGAACAAAGCAATTTATATTAAAAGTTAATTCACTTGGTAAGTTTCGGCTGTGTACAAGCAAGCTAACAGATGTAGCTTTTCAGAAAGTTCAAAGGCATTTGGAACATGGAGAGAAATGCTAATGTAGTAAGCCTTAGAGAAATATTGCGTTACTACTTGTAATGAAAACAAATGTATGCCATTATATCTCAGTTTGTGTTTATTTAATAAACTATACAGTTTTGTACATTGAAGAAATTGTGTTTCTGAATGTAACAAAACCAGATTTTTACTCGTAGGTTACACAGGAATAGCAATTATATATGTATAGAGTAAATGGGGTCTAGGTTTCCATGTATTTGGGTCTATATTCTGTTTTAACTTAGTCCTTTTATAAGACAATACTAAAATGAGTGTGTGTGTATGTGTTTATATTTATACATACATATTACTGGAATTTTTAAATCTAGGTCTTTATTCTGGAATTGTTTACTAGTGCCCAGGGTATTTTGCTAGGTTGCCTGGTTATAATCACTCTAGATTTTGAGCGATATCTTTAATCTGGTTTAATTAAAATGAAACTTGATTTTGTGAAAGCCTAACACCCCTTTCAATGGAGATGATAATCTTACTTTCACTGACCACGTAGTGGTGCCCTAATGTCTGGAAGAGGTTCTGCATACCACTGACTTCTGCAGGCTACATCACTTCACATTTACTTCAACAGGTATTACCATTTTCTCAGTGTTGTGGTCAGTCCCTGGTGCTCATCAAATGACAGAGAATTCCTTGAACTGCAGAGTTGTGATGTAAACACTTACTGTTCTGCTGTGGGATTGACTGCGTGTTTGTGGGTGACCATCAGTACAGTGTGAAAGTGCTGCCTTTTTGGATAGCTGTTTCTCCAGGTATGAAAATCTCCAAATAAAACACACCTAGATTTGCCAAATTGAAGAATTGCGACCTGTTTTTAGAATGTGGAAAAGATTGAGGGGGAAAGGGGTGTAGAGGAGGAGGAGGTTTTACTTACTGTATCACCTTACATATCCAGACCTCATTCAGTGGATACATCAAACACAGAAAGGAGTATCAGTCTTCAGTTTGTACCATCACACTTTTTCATAAACATCTTATCCTTATGAGAGAGCAGAGTTAGTTCATGTATAAATCTTGGGTAGATTTTCACCTAGTGTGAACTACTAGTTCTTCTGAGTTCAGTGGAACAAGGACATTTAACACTAGGTAATGATTGATTCTTACAGGAGTTTGGGAGAGTAGCTGAAAAGCTGGACTGAGGCTATTTTTCTTCTTTATGACATTGTTTTAATGAATAGGTAAGAATGTGCATTTCAGAACCAACAAACTTGCTTAGATGTATGGCATGGAACTTTACTTGTCTCTGCTGAAGGAGATCCAGGGTTGCACTAAACTTCGTATCTCTTATACAATATACCCATGTGCTTCAGCCAGGGTTTTGGTCTAGGCTTCAGGAAAGATTTATCCTATTAAAAAGTACAATCTCAAATCATTTGATCATTAGTGTTATAACGTGGAGGTAAAATAGCAATATTTAGTAGCAGGTTTTTAAATTTGGTGGTAAATACTTGGCTGGAATTTTTAGAATGGGATATAGAGGATAAAAACCCTTTGCTTTTTTGCTAGTAATGAATTTTCTCCTGTAAAACAATGTACTGTATCTGACATAAATTGGGCAGGAAAGGTAATTTGAGAAACTCAGTTTAGAAATGTTATGTATAGTTTTCCATTTGTTTTAGCAAAAGCCATCTATAAATCTAAGGGGTGTTTTGACAGCCAGTCATTCTGGATGTACAGTATTCAATTCAAATTATTTTGTTTACTTTTTCCATAGGTAAAAGTGAAATTATTAAAAATACATAAAGTTATCTTATATTTTACTTGTTTTTATCAGAAGCAAGCCTCTCTGCATATATGAATATACTAACTAGTGTAATTCATTTTACAGAGAAGGGCATGTGGTGCTTCCTGTATATATTGATTTTTCACATCATAATAGGAATTGAGTTCTTTCTGGTTTTCTCCTTAGCTTTGTGACTATTAGTGCATGTTCCATGCATTACTCCGTTAACAGAACACCTATCCAAAAAACGCCCAAACCATATCAATCCTAAAATGTATCACTAGTCTGTAACCCATTTTACACTGCTGCAGAAGAGTAGAAGGCGGTTGGACACGGTGATGCGTAGCATCACTGCACCTGGCGGTGGGGAGCATCTGCCTTTCAGAGGTGGGTAGGGTGACATGGAGACAAACACAGGAGTAGTGGTATTAGTTCAGACCAAGGATCCATCCAACTCTACCTGTTCCGTCTCCAAGAGCGGCCAGATGCAGATACTTAGGGAGTAAGAAAAGGGCAGGTATAAATGGTACTTCACTCAGCCTCTGAGTATGAGTGAAGGGGATTCTAATCTGTTATGCCTAGTGCCCCAGTGTGTGCACTGCTCTATCTATGCTGGTGTATCAGCTGGGTGTGCTGAAGTAGCCTTGTAACCGTTAACTCTTGCACTGGGGAAGTGTGGAGACATGGCTGGAAAGTGGCTTGCTTTTACTCTCTTGCAGAGAACAGGAGTGATACTGTAGCGGTGCATGAGGCTGGTGTCACAATCTGGTATGCGGTAAGATTATTTTGCAGGAGAAAGAATGGGAAAATACGAAGATTCAAATTTTTAGAAAGCTCAGCAGTTAACACCTTCCATTTAACAATCTCATTGAAGGAGACAGTTTTTCATGAGAGTTTTCAAGTACCATGTATATATTTATTCTGCTTATATATACATCCCATAAAAAGGTGTGCCTATCTTTTTCTCCAGGCACTCTGAGAAATGTCAAAAGTGCAATTATACAAATAGACTACTTGGGACCCTCTATTCACCCAGTAATTAACATAAATCATAATCTGGCAAAAAACCTTATTCCTATTGTTTACAGTCTCCCACCAGAACAGTTAAATGGCCAGACATCCAAATTATTGAGCTGTTAGTAACTCTCCACCTGAAGCAGAATTTATTATTTTTTTTAAACACATGTATATCTATAGAAGAAAAAATTCTGAATATTAGTCTCATGAATAGGATGTGGCTTCGTATTACCCTTTCTTTACATAAATGATGTCACTTTGTCAGTTAATGAGTATGTTTAGCATTAATTTGTAGTGTCTTTAGCACCTACTACAAAGAAAGAGTTGCAAAGAATTAACAAAAGAAACCTAGTGTCAGGAATTTATTAATAATGAAAATGAGCAATATGACAAAAGCCTGAAGAATTCTACCAGATGCTGTAATGGAGCATGCCATGAAATACCTTCTAATGTAATTGAAATTGAAATAATTTACAGTATTCCTGAAATAAAAAAAAATGTAAGTAACAGAAGGATGCAGTATGATATCCTCAGGACTTCTTTAAACTGAAATATATTAGGGATAAGGAGAGGAACAGAAAGCAGAACACATATAACAAAGGTTAAGTTGAAGACTTATACAAAAAGGACAAAGGTCATTAAACACACACGCAGGATGATCTACTTCTAGGAAGGAGGACTAGAGAAAGAAAGGCTTTAAAAAGATCTTTGTACTAAAGAAATGTTAATAAAACGGTAAAGCCACTGATGTATAAAACTGGAAAAAGGAGTAAGAATCTGAGGAACTGTACGTTCATCAACACGTTTTGAAAAATCGCTTCATTCTTTACATTTTTTCGCTATTTCTTAACAGAGCCAGAGTAAAAGCTCTATGTTAAATGACTGTGAGACAACACTTGAATCACTCCAACATGTGAAAATAATCAGATCTGCATGACATGCATTTTGTAATCGGGTAGGATTTGACCAGCAACCCCTTTTTAAATATTAGGGTACTGGAACTAGATGAACTGATTTACAAGTGTAGTTTGGAAATAAAAGCAATAAGTTTAGATAGTTGTAAATTCTAAGTCCATATTATTTCTTTGCAACATTCAAAGAATTTTTGTGCATTCAGGGAAATACTTCTACATTTTGTTACAAATTCAGTACCTTATAAAAATACAGTTTCATGTTTGTATTTTGTGTTCACTAATACAAACATCATTATGTTGGTCCTTCTGTAGTACTTTTTCGCAGTAGATCTCTGAATAATTTACAAAGAGTTAAATAATATTATCCTTCAGGAAACTGATGAACAGAGAAATGCAGTAACTTATCCAAAGTGACTTTGAAGTATCATGCTGTGTTACTTTATTTAACATTTTTAAATTATTCTTTCAAGCACTAAAACCAATGGTCTGATATTTGGATAGCAAGCCATGTAAGGTAAATAAAAAATAGCTGATACAAGAAACAAGTTTACAGAAACCTTTGAAAATAATTTGCTGAAAGCATTTAGGCTGTTCTTGCAAAATAAGGATGCATTAAAAAAAATTGAGATTCCTGTAAGGAATTTTAATAAAATCCTCTTCAAACTTGAACCTAATTCTTAGGGGCAGGGGAGAATAGAGTGAGAATCTGTTTATGTTGGAAAATTTATTTTATTTTGGTGAAATAATTGTTGAAGCTGTATTTCCAGTTCTTAGGACTTTTGTGGGGGAAGACAAGTCTATCTCTGGTTACATCAAGATGAATGAAATCAGGTCAGGAAACCCAGTTCCTCCACCACTATAGTCTGTGAAAACAAGATCCAGCCTGAATACTTGGTGTGGTGTCTCTGCTAGGAAGAAGCATGAGCAATTCTGGCAACGTAGTGAAAATAGGAATTTTGGTTTGGTTTTTTGTTTTTGTGAAATATGTAAAACTGGTGAAGTTATTGAGAGCTCAGTCTTTACTGCAGTGCATTTGTTTTTCAGGATAGTGAGTAGCTCTCTGATTTCAGACATTATAAAAGAGATGTCAAGGGGGATTTTTTTTCAAAGTAAACATACAAGTAGCAGGATTAAATGAAGAAAAGTTTAGGTTATTAAATAAAGTTCCAACACTTCTTACTCGCTCGAAATATTTGCAGCAAGTTCTATGAAGTAGAAAATGAAGGGAATGTGCCATGCAATTTTTCTTTAGCCTTTTTGCAATGCAACAGGGCAATCGATACAAATCTTTGCAGTAATCATATATTGATTTTCCTAGAATATAACTCCATTTAAAGCATTTTTATCCCCAGGAGTGAAAGCATTGGAGGCTATCAAAGGAGGAAGTAGCTTTCCTTGACCCCATCTGCAGTTCACATTGATTAACAGAGGCTAGGTAAAATAAATAAATATGTGTGAGAGAGAAGAAAGAAAAAAGAGTCACAGAAAGGTTAATACTGGCTGGGGAGAAACATAATTATAGTGCATTAGGGGGTTTGTAAAATTATTAGGTCAGGATAAGCTAACAAGTGACTTCGAGAAGGTGGATTCTTCATTAAGTCAGAGCCAAAATATTACAATACCTATTTTTCATGGACTGTGCTGCAAATTCAAGTAATGGGGAGCTTTCTAATGATCTGCCATGTGCACGTGCAGATGTCAGGATAGCAAAACTGAGTTGAAACTGGTGGGTTTTCACTTTACCCTGTAAAGGAAGGTCTGTTATGATATACTGAGTCTGGGACAAATTCATAGTGAGTGTGCAGAGGTGTAGCGTTTGCCACATATCAAGGTGCCGCGATTAGATCACTGGTCGGCCCAGACCAGGGAAAGAGACAGATAACACACGCAGTGTGAGCGCCAACTTCCGCCTTTTATTGCACAGTTAATTCCTTTTATACTAACAAGGGTAGGCGGGATTACAGATACATCATAAGGGTGCGACTAACCCTCTAACTTTCCGTGACATCGCGAGATCTTCCGAACGCCGAACCCTACACAGAGGTGGCATTGAAAGAAGTTTGATGATTCCAGAACACTGCATTTTCCTTAATTGTAAAAATGCCATTGTTGTAGATAGTTTTTGAAAGCTGCAGAAACATGATAGCTTTGTTTTATTTATTGAATTTTATGACAGATTAACAACAGTGCAAGATATTCTTTTAATATGATTTTAGTAACACTGAAGCAAGTGTAATGTACTAAGGACAATTTTCAGTTTTTAACCACTTGTTTCATTCACTGGAAGTGCAAAGTAGATGATGTCACATCTCATGCAAGTGTTATGTTCTGTAGTGTATTACTCCTACATGAGACAGTAAAACCAAAGTGATGCAATAGGTGGAGACCATATGCCATAATTTTGGAATTAGATTTTTCCTCAAAGCCAGGGACATTTGGATTTCCTGGCTAATTTCAGATGCCGTAAAAGTGCCTGCAGCCCATCATATGCAGCTTTCAGCTCTGTACTTTCAGTAAAACTCTGACAGTTTTACCTCCTCTCCTGCCACTTACTTCTGTGATTTCCTGGCCCTTTATCCTCCATTTCTTATGTTTTTGTGGCTGAAGCTAGGTTCTCATAGATCAGCCTTTATTAAATTAAAAGGTGCATGTAGCCTCATTATCCTTCTTGGTGCGTTGTAGTTGATACTGTTTATTTTACCAGCAACTTCAGAGCTTTTTTGCTTCAGGCAAAGCAACTACTACACATTGTCAGATAAAGTACCTTATCTGTCAGCAGCACTCTTGTGAATTAATCATAATTCAATAGGTTTACTAATCAAGATTTGAGATGAATGTTCTGATAGAGCAATCAGATTTGTCTAATCTATCATTACTTGACAGTTGCTTTAGGCAGAGTGCTAACTTGGCATTAGTACCTGGTTCTGATCAGTTTGGCATGGCCCCACCAGTCAGTAGCATCAGTTATTGCAGCAATGGACTGCTGCATAGATACTAATTATAGTTCTTTTTCAGTTTCAAGAGAGACTGGAGTGAAGCTGAGATCAAGCAGCTCCCACCTATCCCGTAACGCATTATCAAAAAATTTTTGAACCAGGAGTTCACTTTGTAATTTTCACAAATAACAAAAGTACTCGGAGCTTGTTGACATATCTGAGACATGATTTATGGTAGCGTATGCAAACATTGCTCAGAACTGAAAGGGTCACTGGAATAGAAAGGAGATAAACTTAATATATTGTTAAGTGTTGCTAATTATGAATCCAGTCACGTCTGATGTCACTAAAATTTGTTCTCTATTTTGCCCAGTTAAACATTCTTGGGGGTAATTTACAACATAGCTTGCAGCAGTTTGCTCAATTTGAAAGCATAAATGAAAGCTTTCATTGTATATTGACATATTTTTCTTGTTAAGCAATGTTTAAAGTACTGATACAAGGTGCTGTAATAGTGGGTTAGACTGCAAGTGCAAGTTTGGTACATTGTAGTCAATAATGCATTAGTGTGGGAAAATGAAGGAGAGAATTGATGTTTGGGGGTTTTGGGTTGGTTTGTGGGTTTGTTTTTGTTTTGTTTTGTTTTTTTTACATGGGTGGAGTCTTGTCTCCATGCAGAAAAAGAAAAAAAAACCACCTTCAAGCATCAATGGCTAAATATAGACCTTTATTCCCATTTAATTTAATTTTAGGGTATGTGTCAGTAGTATGAACACAATAAATGTGTGGACCTCTAGTTTCATCATCAACTCAACATATATTCTTTCTGTCATGCTAATCTTATGGTACTTGTGATTTTGGGGATCAGATAGCATTTACATGTTACTGTGATGAGAAGTCCACTGTGGACTGTCCTCTGTACAGACGTGGTTATAGGTGATGCTTGTTCTTGTGCAGCAGGCTACCATGAGAATTATGTACCGTTTAAATTCTGCTGAAGCCCTTAACACAGAGCTAAAACCAATCCCTTACCTGCGGGATGTAAACTTTTCTGCCTATGTACAGTTTGTCTCTTAATCATTTGAAAATTTGAAATACATCAGGTAAAAAAGGCAGAAAGTATGATTCCTCATATAGATATTCACCCCTAAGCCCAGAAAACAAAAATGTGCAGGTATAACATTTTATATAGCAGAAATTAGTGTCCAAATGCCTTTATTATTCCAGTTATGAAGGAGTTTAGTACAGTGTAGTGGCAACTACAAATAGACTACCATTTAGTGATGAGCTCAAAAGACCGTGGTATAAGTATTTGTATTCAATTGACATTAAATAAGCAACCATAACGCTAGATCTTTGTGGCCATGCTTTACCTGCTTTCCTGCAGTTATCTGTGAGCTCAAAAGCTCGCTAACTGCCAGTGTGCCTGCACAGATGCTTTCTGAAGTCCTAGTGCAAATACTTCTTGAAAACTGCAATGGAGTAAGGATGCCAGTAGCACTAACCACTCGAGTATCAGCAGGCAAACTGAGTCAGAGTCTAATGCTCATCCAGTCTGTATTGAAACTATTGCAGACAGTGAGAACAATAACTCCTCTCAGTAATGATCAATGAGATACTTTCCCAGTTAACTTCAACACAGGCAAAATGCCTTCAGTATCTGCTGCATGTCAGAGAGAATTTTGTGTGCCATCCTGTAACGCAATACTGACTAGTAAAAAAAAAAAGAAGTGATACTCAAGTGCAAAGAAAAACGTAGTTCTAATTTTACCTTTTTGGTTTTTAGTATAGCCTGGCAAATTAAAAAAAAAAACAACAAAAAAAAAACCAAAAAAAACCCACACACCACCTTTTATGAGTTTTGGTTTAAAGTAATTTTTATATTTTTGCCAGTCACTGCTCTGCTAAAAGCCAAAGTGAATATTATTTGTACTCACTGCTCATAAAATACCATAGGCCTGTTTCTATGGAGTGATGAGAATTACATTGACTTTGCCACCACAGGATTCCTTCTAATATCCTGTCAACAGTCTCATGCCCTGCATTTACTGCTGTGCTCAAATCCCATCTCTCCATAACATTTAAAAGGAATAATGAAAGGGCATCCTCTCAAATATAGAACTACTTTATTGTTTCATTTGTGCACTGAACTGCTGTTGATTACTTTGCAAGTTCCCTCTACCTGGTAAACTGGGCAAGATTTTTTTCTATACAAATTTAGATGAGGAAAGGTTTTTGATGATCAATGAAGTACTGTGTATGTAAAGTGGTTGATTAAATTTCCTTGCTTCCTCCTTCAAATTCTGCAAGTTAAAAATCCCATTCTGAGGTTCTCCACTCACTGAAAACCCTGCTGCCTTGACAGCCACCTTTGACTTCATTTTCTTCTTGATAAAAATCTATCGTGACACGCAAGAGTGCCTTGCTCATGTGAGATGAATGATGGTCCTGCATGCTTACTACAATAACATGAGATTAACATAGATCAAAGATTTGCTAGAGTTAAGAGTAGGCAGCCTCCACATACTTAATTCATCTGGATTTTTTCCCTTTTGCTAGTTAACATATCAAACTAATAAATAGCAATGAGTCATTCTGGTTTTTTCTTTAGAGTGCTAATAAATGTATTTGAGTTGACAGTTTTATAATGGTGAGGAGATAAAAAATGTTCATGGTAAAAAGATGCACCGTGTGAATACTCGTATGCATTTCTGTTCACATGGCCATATATATAACACCTGTGTGATCCTGCAGGCAATTCAGTCACTCATTTTTCCTGCCAATTTGCTTGCTTCATTTTGATCTATGTTTGCTATCATTTGTCAACTGACACCTTTAGCATGTTTTCACATCAGTTGTTTTGAGAACATGAATGCTGATAATTACATCAGTACTGCCCCATTGCAGGACAATAGACTAGACAGTCACCTCGGACTGTTTTTTAACAGTTATTTAACAGTTATTCATTTTTTATTTTCATGTGTTGCAAAATTGCTGGTTGCTTCTCCATTTATCTCATTGCAGATTTGTAGGTAGTAACTAGAACTCATTCATTATTCAGTATTGGAGCTCAGTGGTTGGACGTTGTCCTCGGTTGTACATGTCTTGCTTTCCCTCATATAGATGTCAAAGACCTAAAGAAGTCTCAGGTTTCCTGTGCCTCAGTTATTCTCAACCTCTTTAGCTTAGAACAGAATTCCCCGGAGTTTGGGCATGCACATGACCACCGTCTCTGCATTACCAAATTTCCATGAAAGACCAGCCTACCTTTATCACGATGTACTGAGATTCCTTAAGGGCTTCATGTAAATTCCTTATCATTTCTGCCTCTTTCTCATTACCATGATAGTTCCATCATCTAGATCCAGCTGCTGGTGGTTGTTCCTTTCTGTGAGGGCAGTCTTCTCTCTAGTACCCACTTCTATAAAGGAGCATAGGTGGGATCTAGACAGTAATTGTGGTTCCCATTCATATATGGCTTGCACAAACAAGGTATCCCAGAAGACTCTTTGCCAAAGTTAATTTTCATTTTAGTCAACTGATTCACCTAGCTTTCTTCCCCAAACCTCATGCTTTGAGAATGGAAGCATTTGATGCAAGGAGTAACTCGTCTTTCTGTGTTCATTGGACTAAACATTTCACCCAACTGTTGTCTTTTTGTTTAGACAAAGATCTAAAGACATCGTGAAATAAGCCAGAAACTCATTGAAACAGAATCATGTCATCTTAACAGAAACATATTTCATACCTGTAACCCGTAGGTGAAGCTCCATAGCACAAGTCTTAAATAAAACAGGAATTGTTCCAGTAGCGTAAAACAGTGCTACTGCTTTAAAAGAGACTTACCCCAAAGGGCTTATTACCACAATTTTCCAAGTCTTTAATTTATTATGTGCTCCATGTTTTACTACCTTTCCCAGATTTTAGTTATCTCAGCCCCACTTTTGAGCGCTGAAAGGTCAAAAGGTGCACTGCAAAGGCTGTGAGCGTAAAGGCACATCAAATGCTTAAACAATAAAATGTTTAGACTATTTGAAATCAAGGAATAAAATATAAAGCTGTTTATTTCTGAAATGCTTGCACATATTTTAGAATCCAGCATAAAACCTCTTTAAATGTTATAGTGCACAATTAACATTTACCTTTTTATCTATGCATTTTTTCATAAATGTCTAGAACAGGATTTACTGGGAGTTCTATGTGGGTGTTACAGCAAAAGGTCTGTCAGGTTTTTAGCCTGAAATCTAAATGTGTGGGATGTGGGGTTTTGGGGGGGGGGGGGGGGGGGGGGGGGGGGGTTTGGTTTTTTGTTTGGTTTTTTTTTTTACTAAGATTTCTTATTTAGTGTGTCTCCCACAAGGAGACAAAGTGATAAGGTATTCACAACAACAGAAATGCAGCTTCTTATGCAGTCTGCAAACAACTAGATGTACATGTGTTATAAGTGAGACACAATTTTGTTATTTAGAAATATACATCTTATATTTATGTAGCACCTTTTATCCCCAAGGATCCCGAAGTACTTTAGAAAACTCTTAACATATGTTGGATCATCTAGCATACCACTAGAGTATTGGCACCTGTGGTACAGAACACAGTGGCCTTTTAAAGAAGTAAAATTTATTTAAAAAATATAGATACAAAAGACAGTAAGAATCCAGGTCAACTGCCACTAAAGTCTTTCCCTTGATGTTGATGGGAGGTACACAAGAAAAGATCAGGAAATGTCACCGTTTTATTTGGCAGATTGAAAAAGAAAAGCACCTTCCTTCCCCTCCCCCCCCCCAAATCTGTAGTTTTACAGGATCACTTGTATACTGCTTATGATTTCCGATCCTAAAGAGACTTTTTAAGCCATTAACTTCAGCTGCATATATCTAAACTCAAGACTATTTTCTGTTGTAAACAAGTAGGACTTTAGTTAGTGAAGAAACTGGAGTTTGACTAGGAGTAGAATGGATGCTGTTATTTTGAAGAAAAATATGACTATGATATTAAGATCCAATCTTGCTTGCATTGGCAGTGGAGAGAAATTATGGTGGTGGCTTTGATGGGCTTTGAATAAATAAATAAATAAATTTAACATATGTTAAAATACATTAAGTTTATCTGTCTACCTGTCTTTGTATAGATGTAGTTCATGGTGATATGCATAAGAAATGCTTCCAAGATTTGTAGAGGGAAAGAAAGTGGAGATAGTTTTCCATATTAACCTGGGCAGTTTCCTTATGTCACTTCTGTGTGCTAAGGGTCCTGGACAGGTCTTAGTTAGACTTCTTTTTTTTTTTTTTCCCCCCCTTCTGTTGCTATTTTTGGATTGATCTAACTTTCAAAAAGACAGATGCCCAAGGCTATACCCCTGAATTCACATGGAAACTACTGTAGGAAGGTGTATGAATCTAAAATTCACCTGTATGACTTAACAGCTGCTGCTTTTCATCTGAAAGCGGAGGTGTCTGATGTTGTTAGTGCAGCCAGGAAAAATGACAGTCTCAGGTGCAAGTCGTGCCATTTCACAGGTAAATTGCTTGGAAACCAAAGCTGTGGACTTTTAAAAAGGTCTGCCCCTCAAAGTTTTTGTTTACCTGGTCCAGCTCCTGCATCTGGGTAAGCGCAAGGCCCTCCAGGGTTTGCATTCAAGGTGCTGTGGGCACAAAGAGGCGTAACGTGGAGTTGCTGCTGTAGTTGGTTACTGCTGCCATCGAGGCAGGGGCTGTAACCAAAACGGCAGCGCTGAGCTTGTCCAGACATAGAAGTGTCTGGCTATGGCTTAAAGCCACCAGTACCAATTTTACACTGCCAGTACGGGCTGTGCTTCGGTTGGGAGCTGAAGTCAGACCGATGTGGTTTTGTCTTTTTTAGAGGTATTGTGTGCCACCTTAGCAGCTCGTGTAGTCTCACAGGCCCTGCTAAACTGGGAATGGTACCAATGCCACTGAATGGCTTTGGGGTTTTTGTTTAGGATATGAATATTTGCAATCACGGTTGCTGTGTGAAAAATATTTCATCATTCTGAGTCATGATAAGTACTGGAATATGTTGTGGTAGATCAAAAAATCATCCTTAGCTTTATCATTCAACGGTAATACAAGTGGTGTGAACTCTTTTCTAGAAAACATGTGCTCATATCCTTTATCAAGAACATATGATCTTGATGAAGACCTCTGGTTATATACAGTACATTATCACTCTTAAAACCATCTTTCACTTTAATTATTTGTCATAATAGCCATCTTTGGAAGAGACCTGAAAAATGCCCTTCTCAAAGTCCAGTGGATTTATCATAACTTTGAGAAACTTGGTACACACAGCAACAATAGCCAGCCCACGCACATTTTTAACTCCTGGGAAACATCTCCGTGAAAGAGCTATTTGATTTCTGATTTAAAGTTTTTGGTTAAGAAGCATTACTTTTTTTGGCAGTTGCATGAATGAGTTAGTTATTATTGTTAAAATACTTTGATTAATTTGTTTCATTTGACTAAAAATGTCAACAACGTTGATTACGTTTAGACCTTTTTCAGTCTAAAGTAAGCAGTAAATATTTTTGTAAATTAATTAATCTGTTGTTATATGAACATACAAATGTAAAAGGAAGCAGAGTTAATTTGTTTCTTACCCCGTTGTCTGTCCTGCTAATATTCACCTTCACTTTGTAGCATGAGTCACAAAGTATCTAGGAACTTTAAGTCTGGAAGACCATGTTGGCATTCTAGTATGGTCTTTTTAAATAAGTATTTGGCTTGGGAATGTTTCTCGGCTTCCACGGCCAACATCCCTTCCTCAAAATCCCCTCCAAAGAGAAGAAGTTTTAAATCATGATTAGTCTTTATGGTTTAATGTGTTTTAGTTGCCTTTGCAGCCCCTGGATATGTTAGCAGAGTGGGGTGGAAATGGAATAATTACTTAATGTTATTATATAGAACCAGACTCGGAAAAGTTGTGATTCTTTTTTTCTAAATCCTACTCCTTAGAAAAGCAGAGGGGGGGGGAAATAAGGCAGCCATTGCTACGGTAAATAATTTGAGAAATATCCATAATTATGTTTTATCCATTTCATTGATTTCATGCAAACTAATGGCTTTTGTGTGTATGTTTTTAGTAAGGCTGGATGGGTCTCATAAGAAATTAATATGCTTTGGAATATGTCCAAAACCTAGATAATGCTTTTTTTTTTTTTTTTTAATACTAGTTAATAAATATTCTAGAGTTACAATAGGTAGCAGCTGAGTGTTGATTAGGGTAGGATAAATCAGAACAAATATTCATAACTTGCTTGTGTTCTGCAAGGGCAAAATTTCAAGTCAATAATAAAATATTGTTAATCAGTGGATTGACTTGACCATAAAGCAGTTGTATATTGATGCAACTGAAGCATGAAATCTGAACATTGTCACCTGTGGGTGTGTCAGATCTGAAGGCTACATTGCAAGCTATGAATTTCCCCAGTATTGATAGTAAGCAGAGAAGGGGATTTTTAAAGGAGATATCCACCCTCTACAGAGTGGAAAGGGTAAAAAGTTCTCTAATGAATATGATGCAAGATGATCAAAGCAGATCATCAAACTATGCAGTAGCTACTGTACCAGCCATATCTCTACTAATGCCTCTTGCTGTCTGCCTGTCACTGAACCGTAGAGAGAGGGAGGGGAAAAGTAGTTCAGAGGACAAAGTAACATGGTGGGGAGATTATTTTCCCAGACACATTCATGAAATTTGAGTCTCTGGGTCATATCTGAAACCATAGATTGGAGTATTGTGCTGCAATTTTTGATGTATGGCTTTTACTGAGCTAGAAGTTGTAGTTCAGGAGATACACTGAGGTCCAGGTTTAATTCTCCAGGAAGGACTACTTGGCATGTTTGGTGCATTGACATTAGCTGTACATTGATTCATAACTAAAAGCTTTGTCAGTCATTGTGAACCTCTGATCTTTTCCTCTTAGCAGTGTGTTTTCATCAAGTGATCTTTTATGATGAAGAAACTGAACTGAGATTAGAGGACTAATTTTTAATTTCAAAATAAAAGGACATTTCAATTTGGGCACCAGGGAAGATGTCTTCTCTTTGCCTCTTTAGCACCTCTCAAATTCATTGGAATATGTTTATTAGTTTTCTGAAGACTGAAAAAGCTTTGAATTGTCAGTGGCACATTTACACACAGAAATCTGAGAGAAACTGAAACTTTTTGTTTTGACTGGCATTGCAAGACATCAGCTAAGTAAAATGCAGTATTTAATGCAGCATGTAGCTGTGAAGAATTTCTTCCTCCTTTTTCTGTGTTCATATTTTATTTACTATATCTTGGTCTCGGTGCTCCAAATAATCTTAAAATAAACCTGATCCTATTTGATAAGACCACCAACAGTTTCTTCCCTTCTTCTCTCTTCCAATCAAATCAAATACCTTATCAACCCAAAAATAATCAGAGCAAGTCTCTTGAGAATTCCCCACAGCCATTACCTGACTTTGCCCAGAATGCTTCCTCAACTCTTACGGAGAAGGGAATGCCAGCAAAGAAAAAAAAAATGCCAATAATCTGGCTTCTCACTCACTTACCAGTGTTGATTCTCTTAGGTATTTCTTCTGTGTACAGTTGCAGCAGTTGCTACTGTCGGTAGATGAAAAGGGCATTTAAACAGGTAACTTCCCCCAAGTTTTAAAAATTTACAGGACAAACTGCTTTTTAAAACATGCTTAGAAGACAGCAGTAAATAGAAATTTCCACTGCAAAGCTTTGCAATGTTTAGAGAACCATCACTTAGCAAACAAATTGCACACTGGCTACCATTTCCAAATAGACTTATTATAGATATGAAACATTATGGAACAGTCACTGCCATGTTTTCTGCTGTAAATGAAGTAATCATTCAGCAGAAAACAAAACCAAACAAAAGCAGGTGGTGTGGTGTCCGTTGCTAGCTAGGAAACAATTACGAGGCATGCCAGAGCAGCTTCAATAAGCAGAAAAGTTCTGTGATATCTTAACCCAATAATGTTGTATTGCATGGTTACACATCTCAAATGAAGTCAGAACAATGAAAGATTGAAAGACTGGGGTTTAATTATTTATTTTGTATCTCTGCACATTATAATAACATATAGAACTCCATCTCTAATTGGGGTATCGTGTATGGTGCTGAACAGATGCCTAAGTGCCTGAAATTAAACGAAATGAATGGCCCCTTCCGTAGTCACAAACAGTAAAGAAAAGAGGCAGAGACTTACTCAAGGCTATATAGTGAGTTCCTGGCAATGCCGAGGTGAGGCGTTACCATCTTCAGAGTCTCAGCCCAGAGCTCTGTCTGGTGGAGCTCACTGCCTACCTTGTATGGAGAGATGCTGCAGCTTCCTACGGGGCAGCACTTTGAGTTATGAGCTCTGAACATAGTTGAGTGGTATGGTAGATGTAGGGTGTAAATTCTTACATTTTTACTTTTATAAACCTTAACTCACTGAAAGACATGAACTGAATGTGAAAACTAGCCATTTTATTCATGAGTGCTTATTTCCTGTTTTGGGCTCAGTAAGAAAAACAGTGAGGACCAAGTGATTTGATCACCATTAAGTGTAATAATTTGTCAGAAATTATTTTCTCATTGTGATTCTGAAAACGTGACAGAATAGGAAGAGGGGACAATTTACACCTGCTTTTAATAACTCATTTTAACATTGACATGTGAAAGAAAATCTCCATTTGACCTCAGAGGTTGAAAGCTATTTCATAGAAAAAGGAAGTGACTTGTTTGTACTGGTTTCTTACTACAGAATGTTTAAAGCAGCAGAAACTAAATTAATAAAACTGCATGAAATAAATACAAATGTATTGAAGGGATTTGGGAGATGCAATTTGTGAGTGAGTCTGTATGAGGACAAAAATGAGACCTGTACTATTTGGGTAGAAATTGTTCCTTAGGCTGCAAGCTGCTTTTAGGTCCATATGCTTCTCTCATCCACATGTAGAAAGAAGTCTGTGCACAGGGGAGGGGAGAAACGTGGCCCTTTATGACTGGTGAATTGAGAGCTTGAATACTCATAAACACTGTACTATTAGCACAGCTCAAGACCAAAGGTATTGCAAATTAATTGAGCAAAAAAAATTGTGTACAGTTGGCATGTCTGTTCTTACATGAATCAGAAGGAAGAGTTGGGCAGAGATCCTTTTAGCAAGAAAAGAAAAACATATGTTAGTTATTGTATTGAGAGGTTGTTTTTATGAGAAAAGGGGATGCTGCTTCATTAATAACTCTGACATGTCACACCAATTCTGGTAGGTCTGATAGATTAAACATGAACCTCTCATTATTCAAGCAGCTGAAATGTATTGGCTGCTTTACCCACCTAATATTTATTCCTTGCACAGTATAGCTACAAAATTGACATCTTCTTTTAAAATTGTTTGGCTGTAATAAATATAAAACTTTCACCACTGATGTAAAGTATTGCTAGCTGGCATCATTTCCTATCCCTTTTTAATTATTCTTGACACTGTGGAGAAACATCTAATATAAATCTGTAATGTGCTCTGATGACAAACTACACGGTTGGAAGACCATGTAATCTCTCCACAATTAATTAAAGTGCACAGAGCTTTTTTTTTTTCCCCCTTTTTTTTTGCCTTTTTTTTTTTTTGCTTTTTTCCCACCCCCCCCAAGCAACCAGATGCCACTGACTGGCTCAAATAACATTGCTGTCAACTGTAAAAAATTAAGATCCAAACCCTAAGAAAGGTACTTAAAGAAACCAGATGCCAGGTTATTTTTTTATATTATGGCATACATCTTGGTGGAAGGCACTATTGTTCAACATCTGTAGCTTTACATACTTAATTACTCACATAACTTAGCAAATCTGTCGGCAGTTTATTTCCACAAGTATCTGTCACTTCAGCAAATCCTTTATTGAAAATTGAACGATGCCAATCAGTGTGAATAGTTCACCAGCACTCCTAGAGCAACTAAATTAAGGAGGATTTGGCTGCTGTTTGTTCAAAGGGCATACCCTTTTGTTTTTCAGTGGGTGTGAATCTGCTTTAGAAGAGCTTCAGCTCAGTGCTAGAAACAGTTAGCAATGCCATTAGGCTCATAGGACACATGGAGTCAATCAAATGCAAATTAATAACAATTTTTAGGCAACATAAGAGTGTTGTAGCATTTACTGACCGTAGTAATACTGTGGATGGAAGACAGGTTAATAAAAGGTGTTTATTAAATATTACTGTACCACCCACCATATGAGTTCTGGTGGTGAAGTCTATAGCCACAGGAAACTGCAGGTGTGGGTTAATGTGCAAGGCAGCAGCAAAAATTCAGATACCGTTAATTAAAGTTAACAAGAAAAAATTGCATAAGCACACTCTAATTTTTTATTGACATTACGGTATAAAAAAAATCGCCTCAGTGTTGTTATTTAACATGGATATTTTTATAGAAGTGTTTGAAATATGTTAATGTATTTTCTACTGATTCTGTAAAAACTGAATAAAAAGGTTGGTATGCTCACGTCAGTGGTTTTCCTGCCTGCCTAGCAAGTGTATTTAGATCAATAAAATAAAGTATTTTGGGGGTACAGTTATTTGGAAAAATTCCACTATGCTTCATTATTTCTCAGTTAGGATTGTTTTATTACTCAGAAAGAGTTTTTCAAGCATCATGAAATAAATTATCGTTGTTGTTTGGTGGGGCCCTTTGCGGGTGGAATGTGCAACTCTTGTGCCAAGCAGAGAGTGAGTTTCCTATCTGCTACACATCTGCCATGTGCAATGCAGACTTGCCCTTTGTGCTGTTCTATGCACTGTACCAACTGTAGGGCAGATGTCATACCAATTGATCTCTTCAGGATTAGGAGCATTGTATCATAAGTATTTAGTCGTGGAAATAACAATAAAGATATAACTTAACTATCTTAGTTGATTATGTATTACTGATGGTTTAGGATGCAGTGGTTCTGTCATGTTTTAGAGAGGTTTCTTTTTGTGAAATAGCATCAGTGTTTGTAAACTGTTCTCTAGCTCACTAACTTTCTGGTTAACGTTTCACTTTATGCCACCATTCACTCACTCCTCACAAATAATATAAATCAATAGGTTTACAGTACGTTTCCTTACTGCATGATGTATTAAAAGAAATTTACTACTATTGCTAGAGACGATGGATTATTTTTTTTTTCCTGCTACTAGACAGTTGGCACAACTAGAACCTAAACTACGCTGTACTTGTTAATGCTCTTGGAGAGAAAACTCTTCCTTTTTCGCAAAAAGTACTGAATCATCAGCTTTGTAAGCATTCTGATAGAGCGCACAGTGTTTCCACTGAAACATTTTAAAAATAGAGCAGTCAAGACTACAGATCAGTTCATAAATGGGGAATGTGGATACAATGTGGTGGTTTAAATCCATGTAAAACTGATACAAACGAAGTGTAAGCTTTGCAGTGCTGATTATTTTTGCTGTGTTTTTTAACATACTTGGTGTTCTGTCAAGGGGTTTAGTGTATTCTCAATGATTACATATTTTGAATCATTTTATTTGGGGTTATATACAACATAATCATGTTATTTATACTTGCATTATAGTTGAGGGATTTGAAACTGTGTTGCAAACTATGGATCGAATTTCACTATCAAGTACCTCCAAGAAATCCCATTAGTTTCACCCATTTTAATGGGCTGTAACTGAGAGAGCATGTAGAGATCCATATGAATGCGTTTACATGCAAGGCACTTCTTGAAACCATTTGAGCGGCAGCCAGTCCTATGGCAGAACACAGCAAGGTTGCAGTGGGCTGACTCAACACTGTACAGCGTAGAGCAGACAGGGGAGTTCTCTCTAAAGAAATAAGGAATAAAGCTAGGTGGCTTAAAACTTGTGTATTAAAAACATTCCACTTTGGGCAAAATCAACATTCTAAGGGTACAGTAAGCGCCAGGGGATTTTAGTGACCACAAATGGTTAGGAGCTTGGTTTTACATCTCATCTGACCAATAGTTTATGAAGCGCTGTGGTTTTTGCTTTTCTGTAACAACATGTTTCTTGGATCGTTTAAAGCATTTGGCTTGCAACACCTCTGAGGCATGGGTTAGCTTGCAGTAATGCATACTTTGATGTGTCTTATTGTTAAATTATATAGTGCATACAGTATTTCATTTTATTTAATACAAATCATTTTTATTTACTTAAAAGGAGCAAGCTGTCTTATTATATGTGTTTGGCTTGGAAACAAAGGAATTATATTCTTTTAAGAGGTGTTTTATGGTTTATGGTTACTGAGAGAATAAATGGCCTTTTAATAGGCATTTATATAAGTGGGATCCATGTCTCCACTCTATTATATATTTTCAAATAATTAAAAGTGCTATACAAATGCCATATGATAGCCTTACAAAAAAGAGGGAAAACCCATGTGGTTTAAGATGTCAGGGAAAAAAAAAATCCTGTTTCTCAGGGAGGGGAGAAGGCAGAAAGGTTTATTAGGGTAATTTAATTTCTACTGATGCTACAAACATGCATGGGATGAGGATGTGGGAGTTCAAATGTAGGCGCTGCTTGCACTGTTCCCTATAGTGACCTGTTCTTCATTGAGACAGTCAATTGACACAGACGCCAGTGCATTTATTACTGAGTCTACTGTAAATGAGACTTTCAGTCTTGCCAGGGATAGATATTTTTCCTGTGTTCACCACTATCACACATCACGTTCTAGGGAGGGGGAAAAGGAACTTTTAAAACAATAATATCAAACAACTTGGGAAAAAAATGTTAAATATTACCATATGAAGAACTGATTAAATTTGTATGGTTTTCTTTCAGTAAAAATTGATATGTGATGAAACACAGTACAGCTGGATAACTTGTTTTGGCTAATGTTCCAGTGTTCTCTGATCTCTTCACCCAGCTATATATAAAAAAAGAAACCGTATCAGCATTCTTGTTCCTATTGTACAAGCTCTGATATAAATGCCCCCTTTTCATTTGCCCCTTACCATCTGGACTGTAAAAAACTTCACATGAGTTTGCCAGTGAGGTAGTTTATCTACATATCTTCATATTCAGACCTACTCTCAAATATCATCTTTGTCAGTCTACTCATTGCAGTTTTCATGCATTTAATTTGAAAAACTACTGTACTTTGGTATTTCCAATTCAGTAATGTTAGGGAACCAATGAGCAGACACTGCTCGTGTTTCCTTTTCAATGTAGCCCAGAGGCAAGTATGTTCTGACAGCTGGGAACCAAAGACTAGGTTTCACATTTAGAAGTTGTCTTGTTCTGTCCTTTGTACTCCATGGGGTCTTATACATGGACACTAATTAGTGAAAATGCCACAATGTTTAGGTACTTTTTCCTGGTTTATTGCAATACTGTTAATTTTTTTTGTTTGTGCATATACTGGATTTATGATTGTGATATTTCTAGTGTGTTGGAGAAACTCAGGAGCAGTTCTTCCATGAGGATAACGTTTTCAAACAATCAACTCATTTTTAAAAAGCATAAAAGCTCTGTCAAAGTCATAAACTTATGCTTGTCAGTATCAGAGGTGATTTTAAAATTTGTATTCCTTATGAAGATTCCTTAGTACCTGAAATGTAGGAGTGTAAATTTAGGCTAGTTTGCCTATTTTAAATTCCTTTCTTCAGCCAAATGTCCTTACATTGCAGGCTTTTTGGCTGGCACAGGAAGATCAGACTTCCTGCTCGTTGATGTAGATAGAATATTTCTTTTATTTTGGGAGTGGCAGGGGGTTGCTACAAAGTTTAATTTTCCATTTTGTTAACTAAGAACATATGCCAAGGGTCTTGGACTCTCTGAAGTACTGACTGACATAAAATATAATGGCAATCCAGCATGGGCTGGGGCTGGAGAATCTTGGATATTGTCCCACTGGATACTGGAAGACTGCAGATTTTTTTAACTGGGATAGATAGCATGGGTAATTTGCTCTTCACTTTGGCACACTCTGTTTAATTGCAACTACAGCAGAGCAAAACCATCTGCTAAAGTGATCAAGGTCGGAGTTTTTGAGTTATGAACGTTAGAGAAAGTCATAGATACAGTTCTTCTTGTCATTTCTTGTGGTGGAACCCCACAGAGATATACCCCATCCTTGGTATATAGTGGTTGTCTCTATTGTTTGATAAGTGCCAACCATGTGTTCCATCCTACTGCCAGTCCTGTACTACTGCAGCTGCTAGCACACTGTGCTGCTTCTGCCTGCTCTGCTTGTCAGTGTTGTTCCTAACTCTTCCATATTTTTCAAGGATGTTTGGTGCATGCAACACTGTGTTGGAAAATAGGAAAAAACTAAGAAAAGCTTCATGACCATTGTAGGCTCTAGTTAGGGACTGCACAAACTGGAACATCTAGAGCTATGAGGTTTTCCACACTTTGGAACAACAAAACTCCATTTTAGTCAGATTTTTCTGCTTTTGCTGCTATCAGATAGAACATTTGTTTTCATAGGAAAAGTTTGTGCCTGTGGAATCCTTGGACCATCAGTGAGGACTGCAAAAGGAATGATTCCTCTGTTCCCGTGTTTGCTACTGTGCATCACTGTGATGACTTCCAAACTCTTATTTGTTCTCAAACATAAGCTTGCTCTGCAAACATCTCCACAGATTTCTTTTTTTCCTGTTTAAAATACTACACTTTTATGGAAGAGAACACAACTTCCCTAAAAAAAAAAAAAAAAAAAAAAAGAAAAAGATATCTATAAGCCCCCCAACAGAGAATTAAATAAGAATAGGGATTTATATCCCTGCAAGAATTATCTAGATTAAAATGGAAATATCTGCAGTTAATATTCTATTAATACTCTAATTCTACAGCAGCCTTTCCATTCCTATTAATTTAATTCTCAGTAAATTCTAGTGAACTTTTATATTAAAATAGATAATTTTTCTGCTTCAAGTGAGAAGGGATTATTATTGTTTATTGAATGGCAGGACAGAAAAGATTGCAATGTGCCTTTATCCCCAAAACACTAAAGGCAGAATTCTGACATTCTGACCATCATGTTTAGCCTTCCCGAACATGATGGTTATATAAGGAAGTTATACTTCCTTTTTGTCGCTGCTAGCACTGCACAATTATATATGTATGGATTTTTTATGCTCAGAAGTATTACAGAACCTACCTTTCTTGTCCAAACCCTTAACCATGGACATAGAGGCTGATATTCTAAAAGGAGCAGTCAGTAACTTCTACTGTGAACAAAATTCTGATGCAGTTGTAGGCATTTTTTCTACACATAAAGAACGATCATGGCCTTTTATGCCCTTTAAAACTTGCTTGTTTCATTTTTCTGTCTTATCATTGCTACCATAGCTTGCTTTCTGTTCGTATCAGTTAATGTCACATTTGCGTTGCCAACTTAACTTTCTAGGGCCAAGAGCATCTTCGTCATAAGAATATGAGAACTGCTACAAAAGTTCATGTGAAAGGTCCACCTCATTCAGTAATCCAATCTGAACTCTGTGCAGTTTTGAAAGCATAAAGAGTGGAGAGAGAGGATACTGGAAGACAAAAACTGGTTTTCCACATCTCAACCTTACTGGACATTTATGTGAAGATCTGCTGTAACTAAGTGGGAGTTAAATTTGTTGAAATACAATAGAACATTGTAAAATAACTTAAAAATTCACTGTCACAGTTTAACCCCAGCCAGCAACTAAGCACCACGCAGCCACTCACTTACTTCCCCCCACCCAGTGGGATGGGGGAGAGAATCAGAAAAAAAGGTAAAATTCATGGGTTGAGGTAACAACAGTTTAATAGAACAGAAAGGAAGAAAATAATAATTATAATAATAACAATAATAAAATTACAATAATAATAAAAGGATTGGAATATACATAACAAGTGGTGCACAATGCAATTGCTCACCACGCACTGACCGATGCCCAGTTAGTTCCCGAGCAGCAATTTCCACCCCCCACCCCTCCCCCCCCAGGCCAAGTCCCCCCAGTTTATATACTGGGCATGACATCACATGGTATGGAATACCCCTTTGGCCAGTTTGGGTCAGCTGTCCTGGCCGTGTCCCCTCCCAACGTTTTATGCCCCTCCAGCCTTCTTGCTGGCTGGGCGTGAGAAGCTGAAAAATACTTGACAAAGTATAAACACCGCTTAGCAGCAACTGAAAACATCAGTGTGTTACCAACATTCTTCTCATACTGAGTCCAAGACATAACACTATACCAGCTACTAGAAAGAAAATTAACTCTATCCCAGCCGAAACAAGGACGTATACATACAATTCTGTGCCCATAATTTAATTCACATGTGTGTGTATTAGTTCTGATTTCAGCATGGTGTGATGTATGTGCTAAGTTCTGACTGACAGCCTAAAATTAGAATTTCAGTTTGTACAAATAAAAACAAATTATTTAATAGATGTACAGAACTGAGCAAGCAATTATATATGTTCTGTGATACCTTTGTTCATACAAGAGGAATGCTATATCGTGTTCACTCTTTAGATTTATAGGATAAGTAATGGACTTTATAAAGTTCAGTAGCTTCTTTCTGTAAAAGCATCGTCTGCTTTGCAAGCAGTAGACAAAAGAGTAAACAAAATAAGTTTTGTTCTTTGTAAAAGAACAACAAATCCTCAGAATTACCCTCAAAAATATGCTCTGTTACCCTAAAACCCAGCCAAGCAAAGTACTGTATGCATGTGTGTATGGGATGATATGTTTTCACTGGAAAAGAAAAGCATTCAATTTTTAGACTGTTTTAGAATACCTATTACACTTTTTCCTTTAAATAACATCAGTCCGTAAGTATAACTCATTGGATGGAACATATTTGAAAATTGTATATATGTGGTGCTTAACTTCTGAGAAGTGGCTACTGCCTGAGCGTTGTGGATGCTACTTTTTTTTTATTCTAAAATACTGATTCTGACATGATACTGAGACAGCAGAAGTGACACTGAAAAGGTAAGAATTGGCTAAAACAAAGGAAAGCAAGTGCAAGGAAACAGTAAAAGTTTTCTTCTATCAGTTCAAAGTCTTGTCCATCTGCTCTTAATTTATCGTCATGCGGAGGTTGGATCTTTCACTGCTGTTAGGCCACACAATGAATCAAATCCTGTTTCCTAATTTGCACCATTCTAAGTTATGGCCCTAGGAAATGGAATTCTGCAATTTCTTGCCTCTCTTCATGACAGCTGGAGGAAAGGTGAAGAGAGGAAGATGGCAGTGTAGACCTTTCACTTGGAACCCTACCTAGGTCCCTAACTTTGGCTTGCAAAAGCATTGACTTTTTGCGTGTCTTTGACAGCCTTTAGGTAAGGACTTTCTGCGGGCATTGTGTACTGTCTTTATGTGTATATAACTTCGAAGAATTTGTCTTATTTTTGCTAGATGCTATCCAATATTTTAATGGTATTTCATAGAAATAAAGGTGAAAATGTTCTATGGATGAATAAAAAAGAAAACCCAGATGGCTTGCTTCATGCGTTACTTAGCTTCCCTCTTCCAACGAAGTCCAAATAATATGCAAACCTCAGAGTATCCCTCCTCAGATTTTATTTGATTATTTTAATATGCCAGATTTCTTTATTTAGATGTTGTTGAATTAAAAATATATATGCAGTTGGGTAGGAATTTAAAATAAAGTTTGGGTTCAAAAAGTGTCCATTCAGTTCACAGATCTGCTTGAAAATGAACTGTTTCTCCTAAGATGGGAGAAGAGTTTGGTATGAAGTGACAAAAGTCTGGGTATTAAGCCTGTTCTAAAGGTAAGGAGCCCAAGTCACTGCTCTGTTGTGTTCTCCAAGTGTCTGTATATCAGGATATCAATTGCTGCAAAATTAGAGCGCTCACACTTCACGTGTGCTGACTAGGCAACGTGCAAATAAGAATAATGCAGACTGAAGATGTTTCTGGGACGGCAGAGCAAGGGAGGTTTTGGCAGATGGTATTCAGGTCTGGTTGGAGTGCCTGTGTGTGGTATGCGATTCCACGAAGAGTATGTGATGCTTATGTTTGGTTTCAGCCTATAATTACTTGATGAGGTCAGAATCTGATACCTTTAGTTTCAACAACTGTGTTTTAAAATATAGATAGCTCTATGGGCCAAATTGTGGACCACATGTCACCCCACAACCCAATCCCGTGTGAAGGAAAATAAAGGCTGCACAACAAGGAAAGACTTTGAGTCCTTGTGTTATGTGTTGCAGTAAAGTATCAGCTATTGTGAAATTACCTTTATGTGCAGTGTTGAATGTCTGTAGCAGACTTCCTTTCCCAAGAAAGCATGTTGAGAAGATACGGTTGTCTCGACTCTCAGCAGAGCTTTCCAAATTAATTTTTAAAATTTCAGTAATTAATTTACTTATTACATTAATTTTATGTAAGCTGTTAAATGTAAATGCTTCACTTTCAAGGGGAGCCTAAATCATTTGTACGTTGTGATGTAATCTTTCTCTGTTAGAATCGGAAGAGTTTACCGCAAGGCATGGCTTTCGCCCGTGCAGAGTCGGTATGCAGCCCCTTTTCTTACACATCCTGGTGTGGGTTTTTCCACGAACACTTTTTGCTCTTTAGTTATTTGTTGTAATTATCAAGTTCATTTTTCTCTAATAGATGTGATTAAGTATATTTAGCACTGTGTAATGAGTTTTCTGCCTGGTTGCATTCTGGCTAATAAGGAATTCCTCAGAGTCTCTTCTGACAGCTGCTGTGGATCCCAGGTTTGTGCTGCCACAAGAGACCTCTTCCATGAATTGCTAACATTAGAGAAATTAACTCGGTTAGACTAACCATAAAATCTGGGCTGAAATTTGATTACTAATAGATCTCGTGTTAGCTTTCAGCAGCACAGATATTGTGGTGTTCTCTTGCACAGAAAGACCCACAAAAAATCATCAGAATTCAAAAATACTCTTGCATTCACACATAGTGAATATGTAAAGTTCTTTGTGAAGGCTGTACTGTTAAAAAAAAAACTGATGGAAGATAATACTAGCAATAATTGTTCAGTATTACTGTTATAGTAGTCCCTTTTCTAGTTCTTATGATCCATCTGCTAACTTACCGGTCTATGGATAATACTTTTGTTATCCATACTACTTCCTATTATTATACCAGCTCTCAAATTTGTGAGGCTGAAAACGATGGGAAAAATCAGTAATTGGTGATGCAGCGCTGTGGTAGAGTTGCTTAGCAACAGTCGCTGCAGCCTCTTCGCTGAGTCTCCGGAAGGGGGATACAGAGACGGGAAGATGAAATAAATACAGTTGCAGCGTGGTTGACTTTGTAAGAGAATGATAAAGGTTGTAAGTTATTTTTCTGCTAAGTGCCAGTGGCTGTGGGAAAAGTCTTCTGTAAACAGATCCTGTGAAAAAAGCGAAAAAAATGGAAACTGGTCACTTGACTTTCTGAGTTACTAGAACGGAATGAAAATAGAGCAGTAAATATGTTTTCTTGCTAACTGTGAGCTTGTCTTATATCATGAGGTATTTTCTGCTGTGGTGCCTAATCGTTACAGAAAATGCGTAATCATAACCATGTGTCTTCTATTTATCACTACAATTGAGTACCAAATTCATGGAGAATAGGGATTGAAAATTAATGCCAAGTACCTCTTAAATTCCCTGCTGGTATGTTAATTACATAAAGACTGTTCATAATAGGGTTAGTGGTAATGTAATAAATATGGATGGGTCTACAATTTTAAATTCTTTTGAGATTTGAACAACTCTACGTTTAGGATCACACAGTATTAATTGCTAGGAACTATATTTCGATTCTGTTCTGTTTTATCCAGTGACGTATTTTAGAAAGACACATGTAATTACTAAAGTATCACAGTGTTATTTTCAGTATCATATATCCCACACCCCGAAGCCTTTGGAAATCTGCTGTGCTTGAAGACTCTCTGTAGAGCGAGGTATCACACTTTTCTACATTATTTAGTACAAAATCTCAGCCTTTAGAAAGCATCAAACGTAAAAGGGAGTAGGAAGTAAGGTGATGCAGATATATCCAACTTTGTTAAGGGGCTCTTATCTGTGGTAACCAGCAACACGCGGGGTTTTTCCAAGTGCTAGTTATTACTGCTAGTCAGTGCTGCTTTGCAATTAGCGTTGGAGCACCTAGATAAGGTGGATATATAGGAACTAAGAACAGATAACATAAATGCAAACAAAGAAATGTAAACCTTTTGACCTCCTTTGTACTTGTTTATTTCTGCACTGATTCTTAAGCAAAAGCGCAAAAAGACGTTGCATTTCAGTATGGTTCCTTGGGGGGGAAAAATATGTTTAGAAATTTAGAAAGAAAGACCTAATTACTTGAGAGTTTGTATTGCTTCACTTTTATGTGGATGTATTTTGCGAATGATGCTGCACTCATCATAAGCCTGGTCCTAAAATTCATCATAAATAAGACACTGCATATCATCAAAGCAAAGAGGTTTTGATCTAAGTGGGAGTCTGCTGGTTCATTTTTAGAAGGTCAGATTGATAGACAATATCTCACAGTCTAGATAGTGACTCTATCAAACTAATTCTTAAACACATAGTAGTACAATGAATTATTTCTGTCTTGGAAGTATGGTTTATGACCTTTCTGCCCCAGGTATTATTGCTGATTATTATCTGAGAATGGGTAGTAGCATGCTTTTTGTTTCACTGGATTTTGTGGGTTTTATTTTACTTTAACTCAAGCTGGTTTTTAAGCAAATATGTTTTATGAACCATTTAACACAGAAGATTTCTGATAAAATAAATTTTTCTTATAGCGTGGTAACAAAGAACCGCTCTTCACCTTTCTTTTCTCCTAGAGGTTATTGTTTAAACTAATATCTCAGGTTGTGCAGATAAATATTTCTGTGACCTTTTGTTTTCTTTTTTTTTTCACACTGATTTGCAGAAACGTGTGAGCATTTTAGAATATTTTAATTTATTTTGCAAAATCTGCACTTGCTAATTGCCAGCTTTTCAAATACAAAATGGTAGAATTCTTCGTATGAGGCTGCATAAAAGATGGACTTATTTTGTATATAGAATATTGCCTGTCCTTTAGATCTATGTGTTTTGCTTATGGAATAAACCAAAGTAGGAGAGATAAACTAATATTTTGTATAAGCTCAGCCAGACAATACACATGATAAAGATGTTTCATCTTCTTATGTATGCAGAAAATATGAAAAATTGTAGTTTACACATATTTTCTCAATTCAAGTGTAAAATTGGGCCCCCAGATTGCCCTGGGCCACGGCGGTTGTGTTAAAGAAGCACTATTTACCTAGCAGCTGAGTGAAAAATGATCAGAATATTAGACTCATCTAGGCCACATTAAGGAGCCATTGCATTTCCCGACAATTTTATGCTATCTCAATATGAAAACAGAGCAATTTCAGCTCATATCAGGTTATGATCGGCAATTACAGTTGCATAATTCACCTAGTCGTCTCTTTTCAGGGCCTTGATTTTCCCTCTTGGTGACATTCCTGAGAAAGTGCCTGATAAAAATGTCATATATCATCCTGGCTTTAAAACTCGTAAGGGGGTAATCTGCTATGCCTTGCTGAGCCTATATTCATCACTAGATTTTTGACTTGGAGGGGTCATGACACTCATAATTTCCTTTTTGATATTGTCCTCACTAGATATGACAAGGGGCTGTAAAAGCTCAGTTGTATGCTGTGGTTAAGAGCCATTCCAGTGGGGCTCATCACTAGCAATAACAGTGCATTACTGTGGATTGTGCAGTAGTTGGCTGTTTCGAAGATAATTAGATTTGATGTCAACATTTCTTTATCACCTGCATCCTTTTGTGCATCTGCGTGTCAAGTTGTTATTTCCGGATTTATTAGCACCCTCAGAGCTACTATCTATCTGTCAGCCTGTGTGGTGTTTGTGTTGACAGTTGTAAAGTTAATTACTAGTACTAATGAGCATCGGGCTTTTGGTGGACATGGCATTTTGGGCATTTAAAACTGTAATTAGATTTTTTTTCCTTTGTGTACAGCCACAGGAATAATGCATAAAAAGAAAAAGAAACCCAAACCGAGCACCCTGACCTCAAATCTCTATCTCCAATTTGACGTTGTTTACAGCATCTCTAATTCAAAAAACTCAAAAAGGCAGCTTTGCTTTTTACTATTTTTTCTTCCATCGTTAACTCCATGAAAGTTTGTTTTATGATGTCATCCAAACTAAGATCTTAAAAAAAGAAAGTTTGATTTTCAGAATACTTTATAAAAACATGTCCAGATAGTGTAGGTATCAGTCATTCCCTTTTCTGTAAAAGTATTTGTATTTTAGCACACAGTCAATATAAGTATTGTTTTTAAAAATAAATTTGTGAGGACAGCAAAATTAGCCCATCTCCCCAGCCCTCTCATTTTAATAGAATAATGTATTAAACCCAGTGAACACAGAGACACTTACTGTTTATTATACAACTGTAAATCCAGAGTAATTTCAGTGAAGTGAGATTAACACAGATGTAACAGAAAGAAGAATTTTGATACTTATTTGCCTTGCATACATGTTAAATTCCCTATCCTGTAAATCATATTACCAGATGTTTTATGTGATGTTCCAAGTAACATATAACTCGTAGGATTTAGAATAATGGCACTTATATGTGACATATACTTTATGTAAGTATATTGTTTATTCTACTGCTGCAACTAAGAACCACTCCCTTGCTGCTGTTTCTATTTACTTTCTATTTATCATTATCTGCCATTGTGTTAAACAACTACCCTTCCCAGACATAAATCATCTGTAAAAATACTCTGGCTCAGAGAAAATTTCACCCTGGCACTGAAATGATGAGATAACCATTTTCATCTCCTGTTGAAGCATTGAGATTTATTGGGCTTTGATGGGCTACAGACCAGACATCATTCTCTGCTAAACAGACTCCCACTTGCATTTATTCTTATTGCATTTAGCAATTCAAAATGGAGCTCCCTAAGTCCCCGCAGAGCCCCTTCCCAGCTTAGGTGGGGCACGGGACGTCAGCATTATTACTTTCTATTAGATAAAGAAGGGACACACACTGAAGCATGTGGTGATTCCGATGATTTTTTATTTCCGTTTAGCAGTGATGACAGAATGTCATAGTGAAATGACTTCAAAAGTCATTTTTCCCTCTGCCCTGGTTCTGGAGCCTTGTCCCTTGAGGGCACTTCCATTGTACAGTTATATTAATTCTGCTAACTTTCAGACTTCATTGCTGACAATAGGCCTTTTGGCTTTCTCAGACTATTACATTAAATTTCCCATCAAACCATGTCAGCCTCTGAGGTCAGAGATTCCAGGAGAAGCTTTAGATATTTTGCCTTTTGACTTCATGGGCAGGTATTTCTAAATTGCTTTTAGGTTTGTTTTGCCAGTGTCAGAAATCATATTGAACCTATCTGAAAACTCAGACAATGACTGCTCATCAGGTGAAGGACAAATGGTCTGCGGGGTGGGGAGGGTGCACGCGGACACCCAAACACGTGTTTGCTGGAACACTTCTGTCCTCAGTCATGCCCGTGTTAACGAGGATCAGCCACCCGTAGTCCAGCTGCATTTCTCAAGATAGCAGAGTCTGACCATGCATTTGACACACACCTTCGGGTCATTCTTTAAAGGTTCATCTTCCAAACAAAGGGCTTTTATTTTATCTCACTGTCCATTTAATGTTAACTAGTTTTACTAGTCTGCGGTTTGGCTCAGCATCTTTATGAAAAATAGGCGTAACATTCTTCAGTTCACAGCTAGGGAAACTGAGGCACGGAGAGGTGAGCTGTTTTAGCACGGTGGTGGAAGCACAAGAACACAGGGCACTCTCCTTCATGGCGTCCTGTCAGCTGGCATTGTCTGGAAACAGTTACCTTGAAGGCATTTCAAAGAATCCAAGTACAGTGGACTTAAACAAAGCAAAACTTATTTACATAAAACATGGTTCATGTAAGAATCATCAAAATCCTAGATTGTACTATGTGACCATGAAATAGTTTTTAGATTATTGAGCAAGCTTTGCTGCTGAAGCATTCTTTTTTATATATTCATCAAGATTCTCAGCCTTCTCCAAATAACATATAAATTGTTTTAACTTGATGGATTTTTTTTCTCCTTGGAATGATTTTACATTGGGGGGGGGGGCAACATTTAAACCAGCCCTTGTTGAAGAAGACTTTTAATTTATCGCAGATTCACAGCCAGCATTGAACTGGAGAAAACGTTATTTTTAAAAAAGGTGTTACCGCATGCAGAGTACAACTAAGTAAAAAACGCAACAAAATTAGACAAAGAAAAAAAAAGGCTTTGCATGATAGAAACATGCCAAGAACCTAAAAGCTTGGATGGCATATAGAATTCAACAAAATTCAGTATGTACAGCTATCTTAGCCACTATTTTGAACTTGTAATCATGGTTTCTGTATTCAGAAAACAGGAATTCTGCAGTGTTTTCTTCCCCCAAAACTCTATTATTTAAAAATAAAGCAGAGGAATAGACTTTTCAGAGAAAAAGGTTTCACCCTGAAAACACCCTGAAAATGCTCATTTTTCCTGGTAATTTTAAAGGGCCAAAATTAGAACTGTTTTAATTCTTAACTGAGAATTACATACATATATGGGAATGTGTGCATGTGCATACAGACTAATGGGTGGGTGGCGGGACTGGAGAAAGATGAGCTTAGAAAGGCAGTGTTGATGTGTTACTACCTGCTTGCAGCCATAAGGCTAGGGAATCATTTGTGACACTCTGGGGACAATTTTGTCACCCTGACAGTAATGCTGTTATGCACCAACTTGACACACAGGAAGAATCCATAAAGACAGATAAGTAACTGTGAAAGTGGCTGGGGATCAGCCTGAGTGCTACCACTCACCTGCAGTGACAAATAGATAGTCATGAAGGATTGAAAATCCTGCCCAACACAGAGATATGTCAGTCCAAAGCTAGAATACTGCATGGTTACACGAAGGCTGTAGTAAAAATACACTTAAGGCACGTGCACAGAAGAGCCCCCAGGCGTAAGTATGAGAAGGTTAACTTCAAAGGATATTAGTTCTTCTTTGTAGCATTTTTTTTTTATAGAATACTTGATGTCTTTCACAATTGAGCCAAATTCTTATATTAATTACATTTGATTGGGCCAATTCCTGCGATTTTAACTGAAATCAGTATAGGTTAACATTGATGGAATGAAAATAAGAATTTGGCCAATGTGATTTTTGTGGGAGCCAATGGGTCTGTTTCTAGGTGTCATTTTTTTAATAATTATTTTATACCAATAGAGGTCCCCATCTGCAAATCAAATGAAGAAACTTGTGACTTAACAAATACATTCTGGTTTTAAAAATATTGTATTTTAGCTGTTGCAGTCAACCATAGGTGCTAAAAATCACTACCAAACACTTTGCCGTTTATTATGTTCAAGAATGTGTTAATTTCTACTGCAAATGCATTTCTTTTTGTAAAAAAAAAAACTTGCGGTTTTTAAAATATTCTTTAGAAACTTAATGATAGTTTTAGTGCCTTGTTTGTTTGTTTAAGACAAAGGGATGTAATCTAACCTTGAAGACCACTTCTGAATTCAGTCACTCTTCGTGACCATCTTTTCATTATTAATGTTTGGTAATTTGAAGTTTATTTCTCAGGAAAGAAGTGAGTTACAAGCAATGGCAGATGATGTGCTTGCGTTCTTATTTTGTTTAGTTTATAATCTCTATTTTCCCCCTTTCTTCTCAGTCTGGCCGCTGGCTTTCACTTCGAAGAAACTGTCCTTTGGAGGCAACCTCTGAAGTCATTTCAATCTCTGGAATAGAGAGCAAAAAGAACTGCCACCCTTACATTTCCACACATCCCACACACTCAGGATTATTTTTTCCATGTTTTTTTCTTTTTTCTTCCAAACTGGAAGTTCATTGTTGTGTCCTCAATTCCCTTCCACAGCACCAGCTTCTGAAAAACTTCTGCAATGTGCTGAAACGGTACCTGTTCCCTTCACTCAAATACCTTGAGCTAGCTGGAAAGCAGCAGGGTGCGATGGGTCTGATGCTCAGCCCCAAGTGCCAATCCCAACTTCCTTGTATACATGACATACAAACCCTATTTAAGTATTAGTTTCATTACTAGTTTCCTTTTTATTCTTTGCCTCTTTGGCATAGGATAATTTGTGCAAGGTGGAACACGGTGGTGCATTAGGCCTTCTCCCCACATGATCTGCACTGACCTTCCTCCAGTCGCCCTCTCCCTGAGCTGCTGTGGCATGAACATTCTCTTTTCCTGAGGATGCCCTCCTCTGGAGGTCCTGAAGAATATGAGTTTGCGTTATGTAGGGAACCAGTCCCAGTAGTGACAAGCCACGTAATGAGCTTTTGTGCAGTACGATACACTGGTCATCTTTACCAGCACTTTCAAACTATTTAGCAAATGTCTACCTTGCTTCTCTACTGCCGTATCTTATTTGAAGCAGAGAGCAAACCCTAATAAAGAGATTTTGAAACCTATTTTCTGCCTAGCCCCTCCCTGTCTCAAGTTCCTCATCACAGAATACGTTTTAGGCTTAAGTCAAAATACCTGTAGCTCCCAGGATCTTCCCCCGTACATTCCTGCACTGCTTTAGCCTTTTCTGTTGGTTTTGTTCTTTTTTTTTTTCCCTTTTGCCTATCCCTTGCAACAGAGTCCCCATTCAGACAAGCCTTCCATTGCTCGCAGGTCTTCTGTTGCTATCTACCAGCCTATATGAGCCAGTTCTTTTTCTTGATCTGCTTGCTTCTCCTTGTCCAAGGCTACAACAAGTTTTGCCTCTGTCGAGAATCATTTATAGCCATTTTAGCCTAGTGTAATTTTTTTTTCTGATTCTTTCTGATTGTTACAGCACTTTATGGAGTACTTAGGGAACAGTTTTACGGTAAAAAAAAGTCTCAGGAGAAAAAAAGAATGAGTTATTTATAAATTTAGGTTAAATATACATCCATATATCTCACAAGAGTTAAAGATGATGCTCCTCTCCCCAATCATTATTAACATGCATTTTTAGATTCTAAAAGACCATTTCTAATGTGTTTTCAGCTTCTACTTTTGAGCATGTAGGGTTTGTATTTCCATTGCAATCTTGAACAGTAAAGCCTTTTTAAAGCAAAGGTTAAGATTCGTGTGTTATTCAAGTCCAAGTATTTCGTAGAAAAGATCCAGCAAATACTTTGAAATTTTTATGAGTAATAAGAATTACCAAAGCAGTGTCTAACTCTTCCCATTTTACCATATTTTTGCTGAGATACAATTAATTGAGCTAATCAAAATTAAGGTCAAATGCTTTTTCACCAAAAAGTGCAATTTTTACAAAGCTAAAGCTTTCCATGGTAAATATCTCTGTTTTATTAAAACAAAATCTGTTTAATTTTGTATGAGTTTGATCAAAGGTGTAATAGTTCAGGTTTCTGATTATTCAAAAACATTTCATTTTGTGTGATTTGAAATTGTCTTCTAGAAGTGTAGATTAAACTCCCATTTTGTTCTGTTTGTTCAGCTTCTTGGCAAAAATAGTGTATCTTTGATGTATTCTGGACTTTGTAAGATAAAGCCGTGTAATGGCCTGTAGGAGTTAAATGGCTGTTAAATAAATTATAGGAGACATAGTCTCCCATAAGGGGATGTTGACTATAGTGTGAATGTGAACATCAGGCTCACCTGCCACAATTCCCATCAAGCTATATGTCACTATGAAGAATACAGTTCAATATTTTACTGACTAAAACCCAAGTGTTTTAGCTCCATTTTACAAATCAGAGTGAACATTGCAATTTGGAATTATTTGGGCATTATTTGATAAAATAAAAATGCAATATATAAAAAAGCAATGGAAATTTCAAAATTTCCTCTGGCACAGAGATTTGCGTTTTCACTCAGCTTATGTGCAATATGCCATTGGCAAAGCAATTCTCTTCTATAGTCAATTGCTCTTGTTGGTTGAACTGAATGCTAATGGAGGAGCTTTTATCTCATTCAAAACATATCAGTCAGAACCCAGAGAGCAAGAGGATAGTGCCAAAAGGTGTCTTGCATTGACAGCAAAACTTCTAGCTCTAGAGCTCATCTCTCCCATTTCCATTCTAATCTTGGCTCTGAGTTGGGGAAGGAAAATACAGTTATTTCCTGTCACTGCTTAGAAATATTTAAAAAAAAAATGTTTGTTTCCCATTTTCCTTCTCTTTCTGTAGTGCCTTTAGCCAGAAGGTACATAATGACTGCAATTCTTGTGCTTTGAATGGTGCTAAAGCAGTAGTTGTGCTTTACTGCCTCATGGATTTGCAAAGGGAATTGGAAGACATTCTTTATACTTTTATACTTGCTTCTATACACTCATGAAAAAATTTAATGTAATGTTTCAACTTATTAGAAACATCATATACTTTAGAAAACTGATATCTGTGTTTCTAATGCTCACATTTCTTTCTAATATTCGTTTTGCCTAGGTGTTCTGAATGTTTTCAGTTTACGTGTCCATATCTTTCCCACAAAAAGAATTTTGAAGCCATGTTGCCCTGTCCCTGCTTGACGTATAATCTATGCATATATAAAATATATGCATGATATATGATATAAATATTGCTGATAATAATAATACATTTTAACTGAGTGTTTGATGATGCAAAGCTAAAGCCATAGTATGACCGAACCTGCTTCTGCAGTCTGAGGTCCAGCACTATTTTATAGCCTACAAAATTAATATTTCGTTTAGCCAAGATGTTTTTATTGATGAAGTATGAATCTCACAATGAATACCTCTTCAGATTGGACTGGAAATAAGTAGAATGATGTGGTCATTTGTCATCAGGAGATTGAAAATGATAGGTTTAGATAACCTGAAACGGAGTATGTACAGTGATTACTACATCTCCCTTTGTTAACCGTGTTTATCATGCATTTTTTTCGTGATTGCAAGCAGATTACTTCTAGTTTTGTTGTATTTTCTTTGTCAAAAAAAAATGGTATATCTTCTCCTCCTTTTTAGAGAAGGCCCATGCTAAACTCATAGATTCAGTGCTTTGGCTGGTACACGTTCTTCAGGCAAAGTGTAAGGTGGACTGATGGGAAAACTGAGTGCAGTCCAGGAAAAGAATTTCATCTTTAAGTGACTTGATCCCAATTAATGAATGTTTACTGTGTTCCACTGACTGCCATGCCACTATGTGAATTTATGTCATTTTACTGTCACTTTTGAAGTTACTACAAAATCTAAATGGAAAAAAAAATGTAGATTTCCTTCCCCCCCCCCCAAAAAAAAGGTCATGTATTAGTAATTTTGTGGCAGGAGACTTACAAGGGTAGATAATTTTCTACAACACTCCAGATTTTTGTCTTTATACATAAGGAAGTAATACCTTGAGCTGTTATGCTTAGTCATCTGCTGTGAAGCTCAGTGTCCAAATTTTTTACTGGGCATTCCAATCTAGGGTTCTCCCAAAGAAAGGGAAGAAGCATAATTTGGAATCAGGAAAATCTGGATTATATTTGCTTCTAAATTCATGATCATTCGATAGTTCGAGCTGCTGCATCAACCGTCTTACTAAACATTTTCTGATAGACAGCTCAAATCATAATTTCTTAGTTGGGTAAGTCTGTAGTCATTGTCTACAGGAAGTACTAATGGAGTCACAAGTGGCAAATGTAACTTTTTTTTTTGTAAAAACAACTAATTTGATATGTCAGTTATTGTAGGCCTTTGTGGTAATAGTTCATGATTAGTAAAGTAGTTATCAGCAGAAAGTTTCTACTAAGAATGCCCGTAGAGAACTTGTATTATATCTAGGTATGACCCTCAATAAGTCAAGCGTTTCTGCATCAGGATGATAGCAAGTTAAAATGTTTTTTTATTGCACAGAAGTACAGATACATGCAGAGGAAGTATAAGGATCCATCTGGCTGAGTATCCCTCTCCAGCAGTGACCACAAGCAGATGTGTAGGAGGGAGTAATATTGGACAGTTATTTATGATATTTATTATATTGTTTATGATCTTTATTCCCTCAAATATCCTCCCTAATAATTGTACAGTTACATTCTTCCCTTTCCTACAAATCCTGAGCCTGGTACACCATATACTGTACTCTTTACTAGACTATTACTCCAACTGAGGCCTCTGCTCTGTTAGAATTATATAGGTGTAGGTATGGGGGGGGGGGGGGGGATGTGCAAACATGGCCCTTATCATGAGATAGTGAAGTGGAAATTCTCTGAGAAGCATAGGGCAACAAGGAGTAGCTTAGATTTGGGGGAGAATGGGGAATTCTGGAATAGGGCCACCTAGCTCAAAACCCTGGTTAAATTTACACTAGCGTGATCTTTTAGTAAATTAATTGCCAGACAGAAATGGGCGCTTCCTACTACCAGTCACAAGAGGTTGAGTGTTCACTTTAAAAACCTGTGACGTCCCCTTGTTTATGGTTTACGGTGCCAACAAAAACCCCAGGAATGTCTGCTGTGACACATCTGCTGTGACACCCCGTTCCTTTCAGCGGAGCCCCAGCAAGGAGTTCTTTGGCCCACTGAAGAGCTTAGGCCCATGGTGTGCTCTCCGTTTGCCTTACGTAGGTGCTAGAAAGGGCAAAATCCCTCTCGGTTCTTTAGGAGTGATGATATTGAGTGTCTGTGTAATACGTAAGCCAAGACTATATAATTTTGTCAAAGGGGAAGGAATGGAAAGAAAACTGGCTTTGTGGGTGTTTGGTTAGAGAGGCCCACAGTGTTTCCAACCAGTTAGAACATGGGGTGGCTGAAAATTCAGGAAAAGTGCTTTCCACTGAATAAGCAGTGTGGACACAAGGAATTGTTTCACAGGAATTATTAATAGGAGTTGAAGTAACAAGACACCACATGTATTCTTCTGCAGAGAAGCCGTGGGTTTGTGCACAAAAGGAGGAAAGTCACAGTGTTACTAGAAGGGCTCACAAAGGTCAAACCCTCAATTGCAAACTGAATAGATTGTAAATAATACACGTAGGTCACAGACATATCTCTTTTTCCTGTGATTAATTATGCAAATCTGGTAGTCTCACTCAGGTCAGATCTATGACCATATAGTGTGTTCCTTTTTTGTGGAAATTTCTGTGTTCTCCTCCCTCCTCCCAGAAAGGAGCTACTAGTAGAATTTCAGAACTTTCAAACCACACTTCTTGCTAATTTATTTCAAGCAAAGTGCGTTTTATGGGCTTATCTACTAATTCTTTTGATTAAAACACAAGCAAAACTCAACCAACTCGAACAGGTTGAATGCCACATCTGTGCAGAAGATATCAGCACACTTATTTATGGCTCAAAGAAACAGAGTCTAAATTAAAGCAGCTATTGCTATAGAGTGGATAAGCGGCCATTATGAATTATCCTTAATTATAGCGATTTCCTAAACTAATAAACCTGCTAAATCTTTATTGCAAAGGTTAGTTTACACAGTGCATATAAAATCCGCATGTGCTACGCATCAACCACCAGCTGTCTGACAGTGTGTTGCTATTGCAGTGAGTGTTCACATAAATTTTATGTTGGTTATATTAACAGTCAGTCCATATCACTACCCACAGATGCCAGTAGACATAAAAATTGCTCTCCAGTGAGCCTAAATATCCCTAGAAGCTAGTTGTGTCTAATGTTCCATGTAGTATTTGTACGTGAAAGCAGCAGATTGAAAAGTTATTTACAGATGAATATTTCAATCCAGTTAGTTCATATTGGCCTACTTAGGCTTCTTTGCTGGTTTATTTGTATGCTAAATAATTCACTAAAGGTTCTTGTTTACTTTCAAAAGTAGTTTCTATGAAATGCAAACAACAGATCCAACTTTAGGTGCTCAAAAGGCTAAACAGCCCTGTTTTAAATGCAGGTCAGAGCTACAGACAGCATCTTGCAGATGGGCTGTCACTCACAGTTTTGCCCTTTTAGTTGTTGAGTTTTTAAAGAATTTACTGAGATTTGATATTGTCATATAAATTTTTTGTAAGAATGGGTTATTTTTTCTTAATCTATTCTTTTTTGTGGACAAATGTGAAGTCCTTCAGGGTCTTACCATTAAGCAGACAGTGCTGGCAGCATGCAGCATGTTGTGGGCTATTAGATGGATTCTTGACAGTGCACAGGACTAGCAGGTGCAGCAGATAAGTGATTCCTCCTGCTGTAGGACATAAATACATTTTTGTGTGAATTTCTATGGTACAACATTTGCATACCATTTGTTGTATACTTTGGTTCCTTGATTAATCAGAGCACTGGACAAATTCATCACTGTTCCTTTACTGAGATCCAGCAACTTAGGAACACTCCTAACACAGCGCTGTCTAGATCACAGAGTTCATCTATGTGCTAACTTTTTATTTTATAATATTGATTTTATCATTTTTACTGTTTGTAAAGGAGTTGCTTTATTGATATTTACTCAACCCCTCTTTGTGCAAACGCTGTAGAATACTTTGTTGCAAGTATTGACATACATCTGCTGGTTGCTTCACCACCATCAGCTTATTTCACCCAAATGGTATTCAGATGCTGTAATTGTTTCTTGCTATTGATTTCAGATTGTGTTTATAACATGCTTCCGAAGACCACAGCACACATGCTGTGTCTAGCTAGAGTTTCAGTTCAACCTTTTCAACAAGAATACCAATCACACATACTAAAATTGCAACAGCATAATATTTTAAGTCTAGATTTGCTTTGCAAAGATCTGTCAAGAAGGGTTGAGACCAGTGAGTTCCTGAGACAACACGAAGGACTATCTTAACGCTTCCTAAAGAATTGTTGGTTATTTTTGCAGGAATTCTGAGCTGTTAATGAATATTCTAGCATATACTAGGGATACTGTACTGTCAATGGTGACCTATTTTTGTACAAATATGTAGTTCCTCAGGCTTAGGGTCACAAAGACACTTAAGAGCCAGTTATTTCATTGACTGCATGTCCTACCATTTGTAAAATGAGGATTTCTGGGCAAATTCATCTTCAACAATTGCTAGAGATGGGTGTATAATGCAAAAGGCCTTCTGCAAGCATTTTTTTAAAGAATGAGTGATTTCACTTGGTTTATGTTCAAGTCCCATTCAGTCTTTCCACAGAAGTTTTTATTAATAAGTTCACCTGCCAAAGTGCCATGGAGGCACACACCTTTAGTGGCATCCCCCAAAGAATGAAAACTCTGAATGTAAAATTGGAATATTGAAATACTTGCACTAGGAAATACCCAAGGATGAAGTAGAAGCCTATGATATCACCTAGTAAAATTAACCAATAGGATATGTATAACATATCTATTGACTTTTATCAGTTAGATTTTTTTTTTTTTTTTAGCCAACAGCAGTAGACCATAATCTTTATCCTCAGTTTACATAACATTAGGAAATCTGACATAATCCTTCAAAAAAATCAGAGTAAATTAGGCACTATAAAGTATAGGAAAATTTCTTCTCTTGTGCCACTAAAATGTAAGCTAGCTGCTGAATTACTACTTATTTGACTGATGGTGCGTTTTGCATGGCAAATGCTGTGTTACCATGCTGGTTATAGAATTAGATAACTATAGAAGATAGCTCTCTGAAGAACTGAATAGTAGTTTTTAAAATTAATTTGCATGCCTATTTTTTAAAACTGAGTTGCATTCTGTTTAAAAAAGAAGGGCAGTAAATTAAATATAGTTAAATACAGAATCCCTGGGAAGGTTAATGGTGGTTTGCGCCAAAAGTGTTTGGGCAGTTTTGAAAATTTCACTTGCATTAAGAAAAATTTTAAAAGTTAGAATATTTCATAAAGATGCAAGAGTGTATGTTTATGTGGAGGGCAACTTCATTCCACAGGGAATTAGTTTTCCCAAAAGGAGACGAGTTGAACATTGTCAGTGTTAAAATACAAAACTCAGCTACATTTGCCAAAATATCAGCAATCAAACTCAGTCCTCATGTGATTGCATCAAATAGAAAACTTGGCCCCAGAGCATTAGCTGTGAGTAAAGGCAAATCAGCAGTAGTTCTACAACAGACAGGCAAAGAAAAAAAGCCATTATGAAATATATAGTGTACGTGTTGTGAGACACCAGTATTTTGCAGAAGCTGTCCCGTTTGTCAGTGCTGCCCTACTTGCTGCAGAATATACATATTTAAGGAAATCGTTCTGTCTAATTTTTGTATGTTAAAAAAATCTAAATTCATTCCAACTCACGTGTAGCACTGAGAACCACAAAGTTTATGAAAGGAGTTAAATTACATGCTTTGTATTTTGATAAGCGAATGTAAACGTTTTGCAAGTCTACTAAATATTTGGAATGCAGCATTTTACAAAGGAGAAATTGTGGCATCTTCAGACTGATTCTCGGCTTCCTGCTTCCTGAGGACTTTTCCTGAATTCAGGGGAGGTTTTCTCTGTGTGAGGAGCTCAGGACTGGGCTCTGTCATCATCAGTTAATTGGGCAGAAACCTGGTAGTGGGAACATTTGAAAGAAGCATATGAATGAAGGCAGACAGGCATCCTGCAACAACTAATTCACCCACATAACACATCTTTGAACTGTCTAAGGCATACCTAACTGTTTACATGCTACCAACAAGAGTAAATACTCTAAACAGAAGGAAGATACAGAGTTGCTGTGAATAAAGAAAAAGATTACAAGACAGCCCATCTGCTAGAGAGTACCTGTCACCTCTAGCTACAAGCTGGAGGCAGCCCTACCTCATAGCAACTAGAGAGACTAGTTTGTTATTCAAAGAGGAGAGAGGAAGAAGCTAACTTAGACCTCTGCTTTCTGCCTGATACAGTGTCAAACCATCAGTTTTAGGGTATCTTGTGGACACAATAGTGAGGGTAAGTTGAGTCTAAACACTAACAAGAAAATAGCTAAAAGAATCTACAGCTTCAGCAAAGCTAAATGGCTATTCTTGCTAATAGCTGTGAAAGGGATTGAACACACTGGCTGTTGCATGTAGGCAAGAATTCTGCCAAGGAAAGTACTACTGGCAACGGGGACGAGAATTATATTAATAGCTAAGGTAATCTTGTTATCCTTAAGAATCTTGATTATAGTCATTTAAAAAACAACCACCTGTTTGTCATTGTACTGTAAGGCTGACAAAGGCACTTTTAGAGGGCCTTGAATTAAGCCACCACATTTTCTTTTCTCTTTGGAATACCTATTGTTTATACATATATATTATATAGTAGGTGTTGGAATACCTATTGTCTTTGGAAACCTCTCGTTTATGCCTACAGTCAGGTCAAGTTTCACTCCTTCCGTTAACATCTTCAAGGTCAGGTAGAGTGGTCACAGTCAGTTTTCACTGCTCTTATAATGTTTTTGTTTTATCTAGAATCCCTTGGAGAACAGACAAATTGGGTTCATACATGTAGCAGGCCATCTTGACATTGATTTTTGAAGGTTCATTAGATAAATGCTGACATCATAGATTGATGTCTCTTTAAAACAGTGCCTAGCACAGAACCATTGGGGGAATCAAAAATATCGACTTACCATGTTTGTGCAGAAGGCCTACTGGAGATCTCCTGCATTAATGGGTCCATCAATTTAGGTGTTCTTTAATTATTCTAATTGTACACCTTGCAGCTGGAAACTGACTTTATTAGAACTTCTAGCTAGGTAGTCACACCTTTCACAAAGAAGAAATAGCAGTGGATAATACTGACTTTTATCTACTTCGTCATCACACCTTGAATTGTTCAGTAATTCTTTTGTTTGGTTGGTTTTAGTTTTGCTTTATTATGAGCTAATTTGCCTGTGTGACATGGTGGCAAAATGAATAGGGATGCAGTGATGGGCCAATGCAGAGGCCAAGAAGCTATATGGTACTTTAGAGAAATATGTGCTGGTAAAATAAAGTTGATGGTTTTGTTCGTGTTTAACCCCTCACCCTGGCACCATCAATAGATTGAAGACATCATTTGTATCTGCAAGTGTTTGTTTAATTAAGACCTCCTAAAAATCTTTTCTATTGATTCATTCCATTATCTTATTGATTAACTGCACTGGATCATGTACTTGCTCTTTAGTGGAAGGCAACAGTTTCAGCCTGCTGTCATTTACCCACAGATGTGAACAGTAAGCAATGTTCAGCATCCATGTCTGCCAAAGTGCCTTGTGTTTTAATGAAGTACTGGCTGCAATTCCCTGTATTACATGAGAAAAGCCAGTTGTCTCCTGCTGGTGGTGTGACCAAGCATAAAGGTTTTCTTCCAGTTATTCATAAAGCAGCTGCTTACCAGGGAATGTTAGCAAGTTGTGCTTTGCATTTCTATGTTAAGATCTAGAGGTTTGAGTCAGAGCAGCAAATTAACGCAGGTGACCTGCATATTTCACTTCCACGCTTTTGTATTGTTGTTTTTTCTGTACTGGAAAATAACGTAAACCAGGATTTTTTTTATAATACGATGTCATATTTGTACCTTGCAGCTTCACCTTGTGGAGTTTGCTGCATGACCTAGTATTAATATATGTGTATATCTGATAAAAGCATCCCACCACTGACTCTCTGAAGATTTTTCTCAGGAAAAAAATTCAGTAACAATATTCAGACTGCTCAAGAATTGGACTGTCTGGCTACATTTGTGCAGCCGCATGTGCCCTTGTTTGTCAGCTCCTTGTCATCTTTTTTGTAGAGAAAAGTCCCTTCCTTATACCAGTGTGATAGCAATGTGGCATGTAGTACCTTATTTTACAATTCCAGAAATGAGTTTCTGTGTTGGAAGTGGGAGTCTGACAACTCAGACCTGCGGGGACCCACTGCCACAAGGTCACACAAGTGTAATGTACCCATCTGCTTGCCCAACACTAGGTAGGCTGAGTGCTGGTTTGAGAAATGCTCATGCTGCCTCTCAGATTTTTAAGGGCTACCATTAGTAGCAAGAAAGAGGTGGTCACTGACAGTAAAATTATGGGTAAGTTTAAAGCAAAGGAAAAAACCTAGCCCTGCATTTTCTCCTTCCGTCTTGACATTTGAGTGACAATCCAGATTGGTCCAGAGTAACTGCCAATATTTCAGTGGAAAATTTTAAAACATTATGTGTGCCATATTGTAGTGTTTCATGGGAAATACGGCATATATTCTTTATTTTCACATGCAGCTCTTTCTTGACATTTCCAATATACTATATGTACTGTGGGTGGTCTCCTAGTGAATGCCAGTGGGTTCTTTGTTGCCATTGTGAAGGGAGGGCTCAGAAACTCCCCCCGTGACAAAATCGCTACTTTTTTCCTCCCTTTTTTTATATAAAATGAAAACTTCTCCACTTGGGCTGTTTTAAAATTCTAGCTCAATTGAGACTTTTGTGTTTAGTTAAGTTTATATATCTGCTGGCATGCTTTGTTAATTTAAGCCAAACCCTCAACTTTACCTTGGCAGAGACACTGATTTTGTTGGGTTCCCTGCACCCTGTTAAATGAGCTAGTACCAAAACAACATCCAAAAGACAAATGACTGTGTTCTGATTATGGTTGAGGGTCTTTGATGGCAGCACTAAGTCCTGACTCAGCTTTTATGATACCTTAACATGGCAATTTTGAAAGCCTCAGGTTATTTGTAACTGCATAAATGCTAAAATTAAATCACAAAGAAAAGTTTGTTAAGTTCTTGTTCTTTAAGCCATCTCTGAGAACATATCATTCAACTTTTTTGTCTCGTTTTTTTTTTCCAGAATTCATTTATGTGCAAATAGTAGATTCTCCTGTTCGCTATCATAAGTAATTGTAATATTTATGATATAGGTATGTAGTATGTATCATATACGAGAAGTTGCTAGCCAAATTCTGGAATCGTGCAGGACAGGGTAGAAAGGACTACCTTGTTGCAGGAATCGCTTTTGCTTCCCTTCTGGTCCAAAAATCATTAATTTCTTCTGTTTATTTAACCCCAGTGACTGCATCACTCAAAGGGTTTGTCTCAGAACAGACCTAGAACTGAATTTTGTATTTGGTGGGGAATCAGAGTAGGAAAACAAATATTTGCTTGACAGGTCCATAGAAGACCAAATGACTAAGGTGGAAGACTGCTAGAGGTTTCAGCAGCAGAATTGAGGGGGTGAGACAGGACAGGACTTGTTCTTGAGTTTGATAAGGCTTTCTCAATTACACAGTCTTGGCATCTATGTGATACTCTTTCTGTTCCATGTCTGGCTTGGATTTTTTGCTTTGCTTCAGTCTGCTCCTTTTCTTAGGTTCTGAGCACTTACTGTGATTAGAGAACAGAGCACATACTCAACGAGAATGGGGTTTGTCCAGTTCTTTACCAGTAATTGAAATCATGGCAGAAAAGCTCCATGTGTCCCTTCTTATTTCATCTACAGATGGTCTGACTGGACCCACTGTTTGTAATTACAGTGCAGTGCAGTAAATTCACTTTAGATAGTCGTACCCTAGATGGCTTTAAATTAACCGCAGTTGGGTACTGGTGAAGCATAGCTATGTAGTGTTGGTCACCTTGCTGAGGTTGCAGTTTACTTTGCAAGATCAAAGTCATATACTATATACTGCTCACTGTTAGCTAAACTGTTAAGTGTATCCTGGCTAGTTCAGGGATGCTTAGAGGAACAGGATCACGCCTTTGCAGTGTGAATTAGGCTTTATTAGTTTATATTCACAGAAGTAAAGAACAATACAGTTTCAGCATATTTCTGGAAAACAGACTGGTTTTGTTTCTCAGTGTTCTAAAACCCAATTACTTTGTAATCTTAAGTAATTCACCTATATCTCTACAGGAAAATGTAGATAGTAGTACTCAATATTGATATAAAGGGCAGATGTGAGTCTCAGGAAAAATATTGGGATATTTGGATATTTTCTATAAGGACAAAAAGTCAAGTTCTTAAAAATTTACTGTAACTTTCAATTCAAAAGACACTTTAGCACAGGCTAGTGAAAGTATTTTGGGTTCCCAAAATATATATGAGTTTTGAGAGGTCTTTTGGATATATTTGGCTGAAGTTCCCAAATGGAGTTACTTGTTTTGAATATGTTAAAATGAGATTTTTTTACCATTTGGAAATGTCTTTCCAAAATATCTTTGAAATGTTTAATAAATTGAAACTGACCTTTTCCAACAACTGTTATGGTTTCAAGAAATTAGGATTTTTCTGGGGAAAACATGTTTCATTGAAAAGATCCCAGCTAAATCTATTGAAGATTTATTATTTATCATGGACCAAATCTTGCTTTCTGTACTTGCATAAATAGTTAATGAAAATGCTTCCAAGCATAAAGCATGAACATTCGGACCAATGTTTTAAAGTGCTTTGAGCTGAGAGAAATAGAAGCTGGAACATGGAAGTTACATTATAAGCAGAGTTATTTTTGTTCTGTAGAAAAACTTTTAATTATCGAAGACTTTAAAAAGAAAGTCTTTTTCTTTCCCTTTTGAACCCTACAAGAGTTAATTTGAACACACTACTAATATTTTATTGCAGCTGTCAAAAAATCAATGCCACTGTTTTGATTACTGAGATATAGGCGGCGATCAGTTGAACAAATTAAGACCTCCAAATAAAATTTCATGAATTGTCAAACTGCGCATGAGCTCCTAGTGGAAAGGACTTATTTTCAAAGTTGAAATTTTGGTGCATAATGTCTTTACCGGTTACAGCTTTGCTGACTGGAGTACAAAAAAATATTTCACAAAGCATGACATCTTGGTCATGGAACTTACTACATTAATATAATAGATATCTGAACTCATGTATCATTATGTAACATCAATTAAAACAGGTTGTGTGGGAAGAAAATAACACTTGTAATTGCTGAAACTGGCACAAGTGTCTGGAGTACTTTGAATAGAAAGAACATTTTGAAGTAAGGTCTACATTGAAAAGCAATGGTAATCCAATATTTTGGGGGAAAAAATGCATAGGATTAATCTTGCTTTCATATTAATACAATTTCTCCAAAAATTTGCTGTTTACCCTTTGAGATACTTTAATTCTGAACATGCTTCCTATATAATACTGAACACTATAACAAAGTGAATGGGAGTCTTGTCTAAATAAGAACAGCAGAATAAGACTGTATACATTAATATGAGGTATTGCAAACTGAAAGAAGTATGTTTGGAAACAGTAAACTAAAGCTTCATGAAACTTTCTTGTTAAGTATATCTAGTGGAAACATATACAAGACAGCTTTCTCAATGGATGGGGACCACTGATAGTAAAGATTAGGCAAAATGTGTCTAAGAACCTAAGTACTTGGGAAGCAATCCTATGCTGAGCCCTTGGTTACTGTCAGTATATTAGCAATTTCCAGCTTAACTTTCGTGTGGAATAATATAGAATAGAACTATCCTAAAATAAATACTTCATATCCACCCATTTCTTGAATTTCTATATAACCTGTACAGTTCAAATGCAAATTATGACTATCCTTGTATCTAGCATGTTAGCCAAAAAATGACACAGAAAACTTTTCTGCAAATAAGGTAGTCAGAATTTTCACTGATGTGAGTAGGTTTTTGTTATTTGTTTATACTATTGGTGAACTTGGTCTTCCAGCAGAGAGTTTGGTAGGTCATTCCACACCAATGAGGAAAAAAAGTGCACAATAGCACAATCTAAAAGTAAATAAACAAAAACCTCTGTGGAATTTCTGCTCTGTAAAACATTGTCTTGTGAAGATTTCTTTTTAACTTCTTTTTTCTGCCCTCCATTTGAGTCCAGATATATGCCCTTTAAGATTTCTTGGAGGCTGAAACAATCCCTGCTGTGATTGCTGCTACACACATGTTGGTTCTGTCCCTTTTGTCCTGCAGACAGTAGTGTAGATTTTTCTCAGTCTTTGGTCAGGACTACCCCAGCAGCCTTCTGTAAATGGGAGATACTTACTCTGGAAGAAGGATCCAAAGGTGTGGAAATGCATGTTGATTTCCACTCACCCCAAAAGACTGGACTATCTGTATTTTTCCCCTTTCAGTTACTCCATCTCTCTATAGGTAGGCAGATATATTTTCACCTGGAAATGAAACAATGAGCAAACTGGTATGAATTGTTTTTGTTTCCTGACCACTTATTGCTAAAATACTGAAGTTTACTTTTAATCTTGTCTATACTTCTACAAAATCCCTAGGGAAAAGGAGCTGATTTATGTACAGCTCAGCCTGCAACACTTGCGTCACTGTACAATTTCGTATTGCTTGCTTAATAGACCACAAAAGTCAACATCTCTTTGGAAGAACAATTTGTGCTTAAAGTAGTCACAAATTCCAAGAGATCCTGTTAAGGCAGGATGTTGTGAGAAGCCCGGAGTTGGAACAAAACCTCTTGTTTCCTAATTATAATGTTAATATTTCAGAAACCTTAAGCCACTCTGTCTTGGTTTATGTCAATAAAAGTTTGGGGTTTTGTCTTTCTTTCTTGCCCATCCTGCTTTGGGAAGTTGGAAGTAAGTCAGCCTTTTTAGCTGGAACATAAGAAGGTTTCAGCTGTCAATTATCATGGAAGCAGATGCGAGATTACATCTCTGAAAAGAGACAGACAATCTGCAGTTAAAATACCTGTAATGGAACAAGGTCAAAAACTTTAATTCACAGGTTTATAGAATAAGTGAGGTTGGAAGGGACTTCAGGAGTTCTCTAGGCGGCCAACCTCCTGCTTGAAGCAGTATAATCAGTGTGGTCAGATCAGATTGCTCAGGGCTTTAAACCAGGTGGAATTTGAAAACCTTCAAGGATGGAGGCTGCGCAACTTCTTTGGGCAACCTGTTCCACTCCTTGGCTGTCCTCATTGGAAGAAAGTTTTTTCTTATATCTGGTCAGAATGTCTCTTGTTTCAGTTTATATCTGTTGCCTCTTGTCCTCCTCTTATGCAGCATTTTGAAGAGCCTGGCTCCGACGTTTTCTTGCTAACTTCCTCAGATACTAGGAAGCTGCTGTCAAGTCCCCTTAAAGCTGCTGCTTCTCCAGGCTGAACAAGCCCTGTGCCCTCAGCCTCTTCTCACAGGTCAGGTGCTCCAGCCTCCAACCATCTTAGCAGCCCTCTGCTGAACTTGCTTCAGTTGATCAACATCTGTCTTGTATTGGAAGATCTCAGACTGGACACAGTATCTAGATGTGATATAAAATTGTTGAGTAGAGGGGGAAAATTACTTCCCTTGATCTGCTGGCCATGCTTCCCTTAAGGGAACCTCAATAGGTTGTCTTTGCTGCCAAGAGAGACTACTGGCTCATATGCAGCTTGCTGTCTACCAAGACCGTCAGGTCTTTTTCAGCAGAGCTATACCCTAGCCAGTCCTACATCATTATTCCTTCCCACATGCAGGACTTTGCATTTTTCTGTGTTGAATTTCATAAGATTCCTGTTGACGCATTCCTCCAATCTGTATGGGAGCCTTGTCCTTGAGCATATTGACTACTAGTCATGTCCCCCCACAGTTTGATGTCACCTACCAACTTCATGAGCGTGCAGCCCTTGACGTACTCCAGATCATAGATGAAGCCATTAAACGAGAGGTCCTACTATAAACCTCTGTGGTACTTCGCTTGCTTACTGACATCCAGGTGGAGTGCAAACAATTAACCACTATGCTCCGAGCCCCCAGTCATCACAGCAATTTTTTTTCACCTTTCCAGCTGTCCATTCAACCTCAGATAATCTTTTTTCCTGCAGTGGTTGTTTGTAGGTGCCTATATCAGACAAATCCTGCATTTGGTTACACGCAGAAAACATTTGGTTGTTCAGTGTCCTAATTAGGTTCTATGTAGGTGAAATGCAATTAAGTCATTAGTCTTACAGGAGCATAGAAGTGATACATAGCCATATTCATGCCAATCTTTAACTAGTACCTTAAGTTTTCATATTTGAAAGATTAAAATAATAGCAATTCTACATTGCATCCATGTAGTTTGCAGCATGAGCTCACTTACAGTAATCACTGTTAAGAGTCTGCCAATGTATATTTTACATCAGTCTAGATTCAGTGTTCCACAGACCTGGAGTAGGAGTTTTGTTAGGTTCAGTTCTGAACAGGTTTACTTAATATGAGGGAGGAAATTTTTTTTCCTTAAAATAGACATTAGTTACACAAAAGAGGTATGGTGTAACATTGCTCATCTTGATCACTTTATTCATGTTAACTTCACTAATTTTCATAGGAAGTGGCACGTAGTATATGCTCTTACAGAAGTGTGCAGTATACATTTACACAAGAAATTAAGCACGGAAGCTAATATAAGATTGATGAGAAAAAGCTCATTGTCAGCATGTCATAGTATTACAAGCTGTATCAGATTCATGTGTCCAGCATTAGGTTTAGAGGAAGTGCATGAAAACCTGCATATGGTTGCCTGGTTTCTTCTTGAACTATCAAATACAAAGCCACACATGAGCAATTCTGAGATGAATATAACTCCCCTGATAATATCAAACTCTTGAGTTCTTCTGACAGCCACTGATAGAGCCAGCTGATTTGTAGAATAACACATTGTCCATTCCTTCAGACAATTGAAATTACTGTCCTCACCTGGTCATATTGAAATGATTTCATTTTATTTGGGGAAAATCCATTTCTAATAGCATACAAATTTTTAGCAGTTTCTGTTGTGATGGATAGTTTTACTGGTTTCAGACAGCAACTAGAGCTTCTAGCTTCCTCCTGTAGAAGTCATGAATTGTTCTGTGTATACATTCATGTCAATATTACGTATGTGTTTCGTTCCACAGATTGCTAAACATTCCAGGTCTACTTATGCAGGCTATATGGATCTCTGTGTAAGAGAATCAGTAATTCTGTTGAGACCCATGTCTGAAGATGAGTGCATGTTGAATGACTTTGTTGAGTAAGAACCAGAGTATACAAAATTTTGTGAGATTGAGTTAACAGTTTATTGAGGTGCAGGGTCGATAAGATACTTAAGTATGCCTAAGTAAAATGTCTTGATTTTACTTTAATCTTGAATTTTCCATCAAAAAATCTTTCTGTAATTGTGCTTTCACTGTTTTTGAAGGGGAAAAGAAATATCAGCTTTTAAAAGACAGCATGACCAAGCATCTTAATGTATAGGTATAATTGGTCTAGGCAGCTTGTCTGTTCAGCTGTTTGTTGTCGAAAATCTACATGTTGCCATCTTCCTAGCAGATAGCAATCTGAACTGCAGTTAATCTGCTAGATTTTTGCTGTAATCGATATTACTATTGTGTCATGAAATGATAAGTGGTGTACGATTAATCTGATTGACATTAACCCCCTTCTGCACATACGTAATACCTTTTGATTATTATTAATGTGAATATATAAGATTCTTCGCAAGCCTACCAAATATTTGATGAAAATATTTTTTCAGAACTGGCTTGTTTCTGTTGGTTTTGCATTGTTTCTTTTCTGTTTTAGCATCACCATCATACAGGTTAATTTGAAAATTGTACTTTGGAAGACTATCATATATCAATTTCATTTCTTCATTAAATTTATACCTTACTTCATTTGCTCATTCTCTAGCAGAATATGTATTTTGATGAATTTAGTGCGCTGACGTTTTCCTTTTATTCCTAAATAGCAAACTTCTTCACTGATGATTTCAAACCTAGTAATTGCTGAGTATATAGTGTCACTTACCATTTCCTGCCTTGGAGTCTCTCCTCCACTGTAAAAGAGAGTATTTTGCTAATACAGTGATCTGTTTCCCAGCCATTTTGACTCTTGAAAGACAGTGATGTTTGCATGTAACATTTCTCCCATCATTCTCTCAGTTTAGCAAGGATGTCTGATCAGCACAAGCTCAAAGTATGTAGTATTTCCAGTCCTCCTTTCTCGGTGAAAGTAAAGTGCTGAATGAAACAGATACAAAATCAACTCTTTGATGGATATCAAGTACAGACAAGAACACTGGCTAGCAATTAAGAACAGGTTTCAGGGTCTGAAAAATTATTGAGAGAAGGTTAAGAAGAGTGAGTAGTAGAAAATCAGATAAAAACAGGTAAAAGGTAACGACTGCAACAATGAAGAGCAAAACATGGCGGTGTTTGTATGCTATACGAAAGAATGAAGACAAAAACCTTAATTGTAGAAGTTATAGCTAAAGTCTAGGTATAGAAAGACAAAAATGGTGCTTTAATGAGCTGCCTGATGCTGAGATTATTACATAAGCACCCAGACAAGCTAACAAACAGTTCATAATGATAATCATGCTATATAGTTTCTGTGCCTAGAAGCATTAAGCACTAATAACAACTTAAGGAGAAGAAAATAAGGCACAATCCAAGCAGCCAATGTGTGTTTGCCTCTCACTTTTATCTTTTGAGAAGTTTTAGTTTCAATTACCAAGGTAAAACAAGCTGAAGATATGCAAAGCTAATTAAAAGGAAGACAAAAACCCCTGTTGTTTTACATCTGTTTGAGGCCTTAGCACTTTTGGTAAAGGAAATTGAGCAATCTTGTAGAATAAAATATTAAGGCATATTTTCTGGGTGGACCAGAGAACGATTGATATACTAAAACGTAATAAGGAACTGTGGGAAGTTGGTAAAGAAGCAAGTGTATGAACATGAAACCAAGCATATTTGAGGCCAGAAGAGGTAGCAAAAAGGCCAAAGAGACCAGCTAAGTGTCTTTTGGAAGCTCATTCTTTTGGGGCTTAATCTTATGCCAACCAAGGAGAAGAGGGAACAATAGTAATTGAATGAGTCCTAAGATACTTAATATAAATTACAGTAATAGACAAAAGATACTGCTGACATAAAATGGAGCAAATTATGAGTACAGCTGAGGACCTTTAGGGTTCACAGAGCCTAGCAGGTTTTTTTTTTTATTTCTGGCAATTCCTATAACAACAAGCAAAATTTTTATTATGGATCATATATAGTAACTTTTTTTCGCACCAACAATTAATTAAATCCATTATCTACTTTGTTATAGGATACGTGGAAGTGGGGATTTATAGAGGACTTTATAGCAGATATGACTTACTTGGTCATTCCAAGAATCTGGGATCAAATTTGAAAGCAAATTTCCTGCTCAAATTTCTCTTCTAGGCTGCTGTGCTCTAGCCCCTTGAAAGCTGCCTGTTATTTCCAACCCATTTGTTATAGTGTCCTGTTCTTGGCAATATGCCTGCTATTTAAGGTTACTTTCATTAATCAGCCATAAGTTAACTTCTTTGCAGGCAGAATCTCTGATCTCATGATATTGTCTTTAAAGCTGAAGGCCTGAGGTGTTTGTTGTTGTTTTTTTTTACTTTGATATCACTGTAAAAAGATATTCTTAAGTTAAAGGACTCTGTCTCTGGGGAGTCATCTGGTAGTCAAAAAGTGACAGTTTGGGCAGTCATAAAGCAATATTCACATTTTTATTTAAAAGTTACAAAATTCAGCGACTGATGCAGCTGTGGAATGTGGATCGTGTCCTTAAAATAACCTGTGCTCCATGGATTACCTTGCAGTGCTACATAGAAGAATTATTCTCACAGGCTGCTTGGTCTCAGGGCTAAACACACAATCGAGTCAGTGATAACATGACAAAATCATTTTTCCTGCCCTGTGACATGCAATTCTTTTTCTAGAAGTTAAGTGCACATTTTAGCTAATAGCTATGACTCTCCTTGTACTCCTTTCTGATTTTTGTTATAGCAGCCAGCATGTTTAAAAGTTTACATACTGATCCGTGACTCCTGTGTAGTACATTTGTGCTTTGAGATGTTTCTTTTCAGAACAGGCTGATCACTTTTTTCTTTTTTTCCTTTTTCTTTTTTTTTTGTTGTTTTTGTTTTTGTTTTAAGCTAGATGGCCATTACCAGTACATGGGAACCACAGTCAAACTTGATATGTTGCATATACTATGAGTTTAATGTTTTTTCCATTGCACTTCATTTCCCTAATGCTACCTGAGGTATTTCGAGACATACGCATCCCTGTCTTCTGTCTTTCAGAGTTACCTTCAACTCGAGCAATAAAATCTGGGTGCTTTTTAGAGCATTAAATCTGGCGAGTGGAAATTTGTCACGATGTCTTTCAGGACCACCAGGTGTATGTCAGAGAGTGGGAAAGTTGCTCCACAGGTAACTCAAATCTCTGTGAGCAAGCCTAGTACATGAAGAAGCCATTTGTATCCCACTGAGTCCCATAATGCTGAGAACATTGCTGAGATTTACACAAGTCCAATCTATGCAACTGATAAGATGGCTGCAGCAGGGTAGCAACTGTATGACCTGAATCACTGTTTCTCATGCCTCAGGGGCTGTGGCACTAGTGGGGTTTGGGGTTTTTTATTTGTTTTGGTTTTAGCTGGGTCAGAGCTGCCGTGAAGGGTGCATTTTATTAAACTAGGCAGCTGGAAAGCGGTTAGGTGGAAGAGCCCAGGAAAGGAAGCCGCGTTGCCCCTTGGGTATGGAGTGGAAACACTGGGTTAAAGGTAATTGGCAAAGGTCCTGAATGCCTATTTCCGTATCTTACTTAGGGTTGCCCCAATGCTTTTAGACAGAATTGTTGTCAATGGTATTGATTAGACGTTCCGATAATCTAGCAAGCTTCCTGATGTGTTAAATTTCCTTCTTTCATGTGGCGTTAAGTGTGGAAGAAGTATATGTAACTGCAGTAGTAACTCTCAGTGGACACCACTGAAGTATGACTGCTTGCCATCAATTGTGCTGCGCATGCCAATTCCAATTAGTTGTTTGCCAGTCACTTTTAACACTTTCTAGCAATTCTGTGTACGCCTACTAATATACTATGTACTTCTAGAGTTTTAATTTATGTTTTCATCAGAAGAGATTACACAAAAAGTTTTATTTTCATCAGATAAAAAAAATTCTGAATTATATTTGTGCTTCACTTACAACATACATTCTTAAAAGTGTATATTTAAACTCAAAAGTGGGCAAAGAAAATATGGACTCCGGGATAGCAAAATTTTGTATTTAAAGCAACTTGTCAGAACAGGAGTAAATGTAACATTTGAACTTAGACGTTAACATTTGAAATGCAGCTTGGAAGAAAACCTAGGTTTACTTAAGCTTCTGATTTCTTTTGCATCGTTGTTTGATAGTTGTTTTACGAACAAATTCTTACTATGGAAAATATTATCAAGTTTTCAATCTGCTTTAGTTTGTGCTTTGAAGCAGTTACAATGTGAGGGAAGGGTGTGATTTTCAAGACCTCTTCCTTTTTATTGGTGTGCGTGCATGTACAGTAACAACTTCCAGATTTCCCGTTTTCCATCACCACGAGCACAGAAGAGCTGTTACTGCAGACAAAATCAGATGTCATTGCTGGTTTTGTCTAAAGGGTCTTGTGTGATGTCCCACCTAATCAGCAGCTCCTCCCTTGCTGCCGTAATGGGGAACGGTGGTGGGGCAGCCTGTGAGCCTTGTTGCAGCCCATGAGACGGTGCCCAAAATGCCTGTCATTCAAAATAAGTCCTGTTACAGCAAGAAATGGGTTAATGATTGTATCTTTACTTCAGCAAATGCACAATAAAGAGGTAGATTAGTAGAGATGAAAAATTTATTGCAAAACTGCCACGGTATTATGAAAACCAAAATGATTTCATTGAGCAATAGTTCTGTTACCATAATCCTAACGATAAACTCCGTTACAATAATAATAAGAGAAAAACTAATTGCAGCAAGGACAGGACAAATCTTTTTTAATCCTCGTTGTCATCTCAACTAAATCCAAACCTATTTGTATTAACCTTTGCTGACAGAGTCACATGATGGACATAATTTCTTGTAATTTACCAGCAGTAGATCTAACCTTTCTTCATCAAATATTCATAAAGGCATGATTCTCAATGATTTTCTGTCTCTTTTCATATTTACAGCTTGTTGTCTTCTTCCTTTTTACTATAATTTGAACACAATTGAAGTCAGATGGAATTAAAGTTAAATTGCTTTAGTGGCTACAGTACCTGAAAGCAAAGAATAACTAATTGAAATTTCTTACAAGTAGAGATCCTACTGTACTCTGATGTGACTGCATTAAACAGTCCAAATATCCTTGCTTT